>NC_142879.1:5760075-6063106 GCF_051225735.1 Oryctolagus cuniculus | reverse complement strand
GAGGTCTGTTGAACACATTACAGATTCTTACCCAAAAGCTGTTGTTGTTGTTGCTATTCCACAGGGGAGTTTCCCATTCAACTCCAGCACCAGCCTTTGAGAAAAGAATTTAAAAAATGCTGAAGCCCACATGAGTGACATGGGTTCTGTTCCCAGCTCCAAGCTTGGATCCCTTGCTAGTCACAGGCGTTTGGAGAGTGGACCAGCAGTTGGGATCTCTGTCTAGCTCTCTCTCTGCCTCTCAAATAAAAGCAAATAAGCAAAAGAAGATGAGAAATAAAAATGCAGACAGAGATGGTGGGAGAAAAAGACTATAGTAAGATAATCTTACAATATTTTACTAGTGCAGAAATATTTCCTAAATCAAAATGTATAATAATAAGTGCATCGAAAGCTGTCTTTATCATTGCATGGTCCTGACTTTTCAGTATTATTTTGGATAACATACAAATTTTCAAAGTTTTGCTTTGCTTTTGTCTTTTGACAGGATTATAATTTTGTTGAGGCTTCAGACATTATGTTATAATTAATGTTATACAGTCCATATAAATATATTAAATAGTATCATTTTGAAATACCTACCATAGAAACTTTGATCGAGGTTTTTTTTTTTTTTTTTTTTTTTTTTTTGACAGCAGAGTGGACAGTGAGAGAGACAGAGAGAAAGGTCTTCCTTTCTTCCTTTGCCGTTGGTTCACCCTCCAATGGCCGCCACGGCTGGCGTGCTGCGGCCAGCACACCATGCTGATCCGATGGCAGGAGCCAGGTACTTATCCTGGTCTCCCATGGGGTGCAGGGCCCAAGGACTTGGGCCATCCTCCACTGCACTCCCTGGCCATAGTAGAGAGCTGGCCTGGAAGAGGGGCAACTGGGACAGAATCCGGTGTCCCTACCGGGACTGGAACCCGGTGTGCCAACGCCGCAAGGCGGAGGATTAGCCTAGTGAGCCGCGGCGCCGGCCCAGGTCTTCTTTTAACCTGCATTAGAGATCTTGATCTTTCACTGTTTTTTTTTGTTTCAGGTTTCTTAATAAAAGGTTTCACTTGACCTAAAAGTTATCTCTCTAGGAAAACGTATATATTTACAAGCTGAGAGTTCTGATTCCTGCAGGGAACTGTTTGACACACTTGATGTTGAAGGCAAAATTGCATACATACCTACAGGTTAGTCTCCAAGGTCTGACCTGTAGTATATCTTTTTCTTTATGAAGGTATTATTTTATGTGTGTGTGTTTGTGTGTGTATATGGAATTAATGCTGCTGCTTGTGTGTTACTCTTTCAGAAAAAAAACAAGAAATATCACAGAAGACATAAGAAAGACAATGGACTAAACAGAATTATGCAAATTTGGAGGCTGGTACAAGGGAGCAGTTAAGTATACCTGTAGGTTAATGTTATAATACTATAATATATAATCTTACAGAAATTGTTTGAAGCAAAAAGTTAAGTATATTTTTATCATTGGTAAGTTTCTAAAACAAGAAATTTCAAAAATATCATTATTGATAGTTATAAAATACATGTTTTATCATACTGTCAATTTGTTTTAAAGTTGTAAAAATAATTTGTGTTTTTACACAATTCTGACCCTTAAATTGTCAAATGGAATTTGAAGTTTTCAATATTTGCTTTTGTTACTTCTTGAAATACTGGCCTGAAATAACAGTATCTCCATCCTGGAGGCTTTGATGATTTAATCTTCAGTGGATCACTACAATGCCAACATAAACCATATACGGACAACTCTGTTGCAGATGCTTGGTGCACATTTTAGGAAAAAAAAAGTGTCTGACCAACTGACAAATTCATACATGTGTTATTTGATTTCATATTCTATCGGTATTGATTACATTACTTTTTAACACCCTTCTAGGAAAAAAGTATGTGAATTCATGTGAATTCATAATCTCTGCAAGAGTATCAAATTTTAAGTATGACAGTTATTTTGTATCACAGAGATTTTTTTTTGTTTGTTTTTTGGCAGGCAGAGTGGACAGTGAGAGAGACAGAGAGAAAGGTCTTCCTTTGCTGCTGGTTCACCCTCCAATGCCCGCCGCGGCCAGCGCACTGTGGCCGGCGCACCACGCTGATCTGCTGATCCGATGGCAGGAGCCAGGTGCTTCTCCTTGTCTCCCATGGGGTGCAGGGCCCAAGCACTTGGGCCATCCTCCACTGCACTCCCTGGCCACAGCAGAGAGCTGGCCTGGAAGAGGGGCAACCGGGAAAAAATCCGGTGCCCCAACTGCTCAACTGGGACTAGAACCTGGTGTGCCGGCACCGCAAGGTGGAGGATTAGCCTACTGAGCCACGGCGCCAGCCATCCCAGAGATCTTGATGTTTACACTTGTAAGCAACAAACATTCTATTCATGTTTATAATGAATTATACCTGATTTTCATTTTCTAATTAGAAAGCTGGAACTGATACCTGTAACTTGAAAAAAATACCAAATCAATACATTAATACATTTCTTACTTCCATAGTTTTAAATCTCATTCAAACAGAAACTTTTACTTGAAATATTATACTGTTTGAATTACTCTTAAATGCAAAACTCACAGATATAATTCCTTTAAAGTTTTTGAGGTACATATCCAATATTTTACTTTTATTTGTTAAATTCTTCATTTAATACATTCAATAAACATTTGACTATAACATAAATTTAAAATATATCAAAAATAATAAATAACATATTAAGTTGAAATATAAAATTAGTTCTTAGAATGAAACATGTTGAAATTAAGAAAACAGCCATAATTTGATAATTAATGAAACTATTTTTACTAGGTCTACATAATGACTTGAAGAATTATACAGAATTACTGAAAAATATGTTCTGTGAATTTACAACTCTTCTTTCTTGCACTTGGTAAATAATCATAAGAAATTTATAAAAGGAATGCATAAAATGCAGAGAAAGAAATAATTAAGTATTGGAAACTGTATCTTGCCATGCAATGAATAAATAAATAAGAATTTCTTTAAGCTTTTAGTAATTAAAATTCTATTTTTAAAATTTATTTAAGGAAGGGCCAGAGCTGTGGCTTAGTGGGTAAAGCCACCACCTGCAGTGCAGGCATCCCTTATGGGTGCCAGTTCAAGACCCAGCTGCTCCACTGCTCATCCACCGCTGATATGGGCTGGGAAAGCCGTGCAGGATGGCCCAAGCACCCTGTACCCACCTGGGAGACCATGAAGAAGCTCCTGTTTCCTGGCTTCATATCAACCCAGCTCTGGCCATTTCGACCATTTCAGGAGTGAACCAGTGGATGAATGATCCCTCTCTCTCTCTCTTTCTCTCTCTTTCTCTGCTTCTGCTTCTCTGTAACTCTGCCTTTCAAATAAATAAATAAACCTTAAAAATTATTTAAGGAATATAAACTTCATACATTTCATATATACAAATTTAGGAACATAGTGATTCTTCCCACCCTTCCTCCTTCCCACCTATACTCTCTCCCTTCTTGCCCTCCCTCACCCATTTACTTTCTTATTTTGTACAAAGATCTATTTTCAGTTATCTTTATACCCATAAGATCAACTCTATCCTAAGTAGAAGGATCAATGAATAGTATGAAGAAAAATATAAAAAAACAAAAAAACAAAAAATGCATTGTTCCTCAACAATCAAGACAGGAGCTCTTCAAAATAATCGCATCATAAAATATCAATGTCATTCCTATATATTACCTTTTAAGTGCTCTATTAGTCAACAGAGACCAGAGAGAACATATGGTATTTATCTTTTAGGGACTGGCTTATTTCACTAAGCATATTTTTTCCAGTTTCTCTATTTTGCTGCAAATGACAGAATTTCATTTATTTTCCCACTGTATAGTATCCCAGAGTGTATATTTACCACAATTTCTTCATCCAGTCTTTAGTTGATGGACATCTGAATTTATCCCATATTTTAGCCATCGTAACTTGAGCTGAATTAACATGGGGGTACAAATAACTCTGTCAAATGCTGATTTCATTTCCTTTGGGTAAATTCCAATAAGTAGAAATGCTGGGTCATACAGTAGGACTATAATTCTCTTTCTGAGGCACCTTCTTCCCCAAATTGTTGCAGGTATTTGTTGTTTGTTGATTTCTGCATGAGAGTCATTCTAATGGGGTGAGGTGAAACTTCATTGTGGTTTTGATTTGCATTTCCCTGAAGGTTTGTGATCCTGAACATTTTTTCAAGTGTCTGTTGGCCACTCGAATTTCCTCACTTGAAAAATGTCTGTTCAGGTCCTTTGCCCATTTCTTAACTGGATTGTTTGTTTTGTTGAAATTGAGTTTCTTGAGCTCTTTATAGATTCGGAAATGAATCCTCTATTAGTTGCACATTTTGCAAAAAATGTCTCCCATTCTGTCTGTTGCCTCTTCGCTTTGCTGAGTGCATCTTTTGCAGAGCAGAAGCTTTTGTTTGATGTAATCCCATTTGTCAATGTTGGCTTTGATTGCCTGTGCTGTTGGGGTCTCATCCAAGAAGTTTTTGACTAAGCCAATGTCTTTTACTGTTTCTACAATGTTCCTTAGTAATTTGATTGTGTCAGGTCCCAGATTTAGGTCTTTGATCTATTTTGAGTGGATTTTTGTGTATGGTATAAATAGGGTCTTGCTTCATACTTTCACATGTAGAGTTCAAATTTTCCCAGGACCATTTGGTGAAGAAACTGTCTTTGCTCCAGGGATTGATCTTTGCCCCTTTGTCAAAGATAAGTTGGTTGTAGATTCATGGGTTGATTTCTGGGGATTCTATTCTGTTCCATGGGTCTACAAGTCTGTTTTAGTGTCAGTACCAGGCTATTTTGATTATAACTCCCCTGAAGTATGTCTTGAGATCTGGTATTGTGAAGCCTGCAGCTTTGTTTTTTTTTTTGTTTTTGTTTTTGTTTTTGTTTTTTAAGATTGCTTGAGCTATTTGTGGTTTCTTGTGTTTCCATATGAATTTTTGCACTATTTTTTTTCTAGATCTGAGAAGATTGTTATTGGTTTTTTGATTAGGATTGCAATGATTCTATAAATTGCTTTAGGTAGTATGGACATTTTGATGAAACTCATTTTATCTTTAATGTAATTCTAGTGAATAGAGAGAATTATTACTTGCTGTGTATGCTGGTTTGTGAATTATTAAAATTATATTGAAATTTTCTAAATGTTAATTTTAACTTAATTCCCCAAAATAACAATGAATAAGTAAATATGATTTCTACATTATGAGATATTTCCCCAAATAACCAATTCATATATGCATGTGACTATGCATGTCTCAGAAGAATGGCACAGTCATGCTGTTACAAGATGTTATGATCCAGTTTCATTTCTAGACTCGAGGTTCTCTCATAGTATTCCCTAGTTTATATAGTTGTAGAAAATTGACAGGAAACAACAGAAAAGAAAGATGAACTGTCCAATTCCTAATCACACCCAGGTTTTTGAAAATTAGTGCATTGGAAGTGATTCTTAAGGATAACAGAACATTTAACTAAAGATGTGAGTTAATACTCATCATGAGAACTTTAGGAAGGTAGAACTTGAAAGCAGTGTTTTAATCTTGGCCCTATTTCTTGCTACTGTGTTTATTCTGAAATTCCCTTACCTCTTTTGTCTCCATCTCTTCATTTGTAACATGAGCTTAATATGTGAAGGTGAATTAAAAGCGGGTTTTCTGAATATTCAGGGCAGAATGTTCTTTATAGAACAGTGCCTGGGACTTCAGTCTCAAAACATTCGTGGAGAAAGAAATTCAATGGGAAACTTACTTCTCTGCAGATCAAAACCCTCAATCTGAACACGGATTAGTAGTAGGAGGGACTGAGAGCAGATGGAGCAGTAGAGGAGTTTGGTTACAGGGACACAGTCATTGTCAGAGTAGTAGAATGAGTAACTAGAAGTACACATTATTGTCTCATCAGAAGACACAATGGCTCACAATACCATTTACTACCTCCTTTACAAATAGAAGGGCTTTAAGATTCTAATTATGAAGTACTGATAAAGAGGGGGAAATTTTAATACGCTGGATTTGGTCAGTACCTATTGTGTACATGCAATGAGATGTTACACTCTTTTTCCTAAATACATAAATTATTGTTACTTAAAAGTTATGTTTTAAAAATATGTGAAAAATTAAAAAGATTAAAATAATGATTCTGAGTGGTACTGAAAAAGGTCATGGAAACATGTACTATGTAAAATCACTATTCCTATTCATGATGTCAATTTTTTTCTGCACCACAGGATCTTATCACAATAAATACCATGTAATAGACTCAGCTTGATGGGCAAATCTGTCGCCATGCAACTCTAGCCCTCATGAACTTTTAACAGAAGTGCATACAATTCCAATTTGAAAAAAAAAAAATCTGCCAATTTTCAAAGGAATTAATATAATGGTTTTCAAAATTTCTAGTAGTTTTGTGAAAGGTATTTTTGTTTTTAATTATGTTTTCTGTTAACTAAAAGTGATATGAAAATTATTGAGCACAATTTGCAGTAACAAAATTACATGTTCCAGGGTATATTTTCAAAGGTGTCTTGGAGGAAAGATTAAAGTTATCCAGAGTCACAGGTGCTAACCAAAAGAAGTCTGGTAATATTTGCACAAAGATATCACTAATCCATTATAATTTGTGCAAATAAGACAAAAACCAACCTTATCAGTTTCCACATTCTTAGTGAACAACCAAGTGAGCATGAGAAAAAGGCAAATTAATATTTATATAAATGATTTAATATAGGACAGACACTGTGCCAATATGTACAGAAATTTTTCTATTTAGTAGGCAAAAAGGAATATGCATACACTCTCCCCCAGTAGCCAAGATTTACAACCACCTCTAGAAGGAACTAGAAAAAAAAATACGAACAAGATTAGCGAGGATCAGCATTGCTCCATGTGTGTGTCCAGTTCCATTTTACACTGTCACAGTTGTCTATAAAAGGATTTTCTAGTAGGCAGTGTCTTAAACTGTTTGAAATAGTAGTTATCTATCATACCAGGCAGTTTGTAATTTAAGAATAGTTTAAGAATAAAAAATATGGACTTAACAGCTGTCTTAATTTTGCAACTAGAGCAGAGCCATGTTTGTTTTCTGCCCAGAACTGCAGAAATGAAAGGAACATGTGACGCGGATGGATGCTTTCCTCTTGTCTTCTTCATTGTAGATCACCAGGCCAGCCACTGTTAATGTGCCCTTGCTTAGTTGCATTATACTTTAATGCCTTGTACTTTTTCTTTTTCTCATTCAGGGATACAACCATGTTATGTGTGGGTTAGATTTACAGCCAACATTCTCTAAAACATATTAGAAATGTGCCTTGTTTTTAATAGCAGCTGGGATTTTTATTTTGAGAAGTACAGCATGCTGTTGCTAAGAAATGTCATATGTTTGCATGGTTTAATCTAATATTTTCCTGTTGAAGAAAATGTTAAAATTATGAAATCTGGGGATATGGAGCGATTTTTCCAAGATGAATTCAGTGGTAATGTGGATTATTTTGTATTAGAGATGAAGAAGCTGTATAACCTAAGTAAAGTCTTTTTTTTTTTTTAATTTATTATTTTTTGACAGGCAGAGTGGATAGTGAGAGAGAGATCGAGAGAAAGGTCTTCCTTTTTGCCATTGGTCACCCTCAAATGGCCGCCGCGGCCAGCGTGCTGCAGCCAGCGCATCGCGCTGATCCAAAGCCAGGAGCCAGGTGCTTCTCCTGGTCTCCCATGCGGGTGCAGGGCCCAAGGACTTGGGCCATCCTCCACTGCACTCCCGGGCCACAGCAGAGAGCTGGCCTGGAAGAAGGGCAACGGGACAGAATCAGGTACCCCGACCCCGACCGGGACTAGAACCCTGGGTGCCGGCGCCGCAGGCGGAGGATTAGCCTATTGAGCCACGGTGTCGGCCTCAATGAATTTTCAAGAATTAAATATAAAATTCCTTATTAAACTAAACACTTTCTTCCACATTTTTCTACATTATACAGAGTTATAGGCAGGTGGAGGATTAGCCTGTTGAGCTGCGGCACCGGCGCTAAGTAAAGTCTTAAGAGACCCTAAGTTGATCTCCAGCTGTCAATATTGACAGTGACATGATTTCTCTCTGGGTCAAAACCAGTCATTCAGAAAATGGATGAGTAAACTTTTCCAAAAACAAATTTCCTAGTCGATGGGAAATGTAGATAGAGGACGAAGATTTTCTTCACATTCTCCTTTAAATGAATGGTATTATTGGTGGAGAGGGGGCAGTTAATATTTAACAGGAGAAATAGGATGAAACTGAGCTTCAATATATACTCCGTTAAGGCAAAGAAAAGAAAACTGCCTTGATGATTGATTGTGTTTGCAAATGCTGCTACACTGGTCGCGCTGAGTGCTGGGATCATGGATATTCCAGAAGGCAGGAGTGCTCATACTCCCATTTCACTCTCCCACGTTACACCGCTGAACAAGGCTGCAGCTTTGCTGGACTCCATTCACAGATGTAGGCATCTTAAAAGCTACATGAGTGTCTCCACAGAGGTCAGCGAGCAGATTTATTTATCGTTTGCAGACATCCCAGGCCAAGACTCCTCCCTTGCCTCATAGCAAAGGGTGGACCAGGTAAGATTGTGGGGTTCCTGGGGTGACTCAGCTGTTCCTGGGGTGAGCAGCCTGTGCCCAGCACCAACTAGGCACATGAAATCACAGCTCCTGTGAGGCATGGGGGACAAAGAAGTCAACTACGGGGCTCCCTCTGTGCCATCAGGAGCATTCATCCGAATCCATGACAACTAAAAAGGAAATACTCTCAAGGAAAGAAAAAGCTATTTAGTGTCATGAGATCAGAGTTTAGTATCTCTCTCTCTCTCTCTCTCTCTCTCTCTCTCTCTCAGTGGCCCTGCGTTTGAGTCTGTACATCAATCTTTTGGCTGGAGTCAACTCCTTATTGTCAGTGAATCCACTTTCAGACACACTTCCATGACTGATGCAAGATTTCAGATGATCTGCTTCAGAGTTCTCTCACATGGCTGCCAGTAGGTGGCTACAGTTATCTTCCACATGTGCCTCTCTTCAGGCTTCCAGAGTTTTCTGAGGAAAAGGCAGCTGTTGCCTTCTCCCCCTGGGCTGCCTCACAACATGGCAGATGGCTTCACTTGGAGCTACTGATGAGTCTAATATTGGAAATGACATCTTTCCCCTTTTTCATATGGTTTAGTTTTTGCTAGAACCAAGTCCCTTTGTTCTGCTTATACACTTGGGGAGAGAAATTAAATTTTATCTCTTGAAAATAGAACTGAATCAAAGGATCTAGAGACATAATTCTTAAACCACCAGAGTTCTACTTCTGGCTACAGATCACTTATATTTCTTCCAAGTGCAAAATATTCGCATTCCATCCCAAGGTCCACAAAATTTTCATCACAGCATAAAATGCGTTCAAAATTTAGAATGTCCTCATTTTAATTAGTCAGATATAGATGTGTTTCCTTATCTTGTGGACCAATGAAGGCAAGGAGGGAGAAATTTGCCTCCCAGATATACAATATACCATTGCTGGAAAGACCTTTTAGAAAAAAGCATGAAAAAGAGATGGGAGGCAGATGGGATGCAGATGGGATTCACCAACATAAAGGATTTCTTAAGTCCAGCCATACAAACACCAGGTCTGGGGATTCATTGCTGATGGTTCTCATTTCATCCTCTTTGCACAGTTCTGTCCAACCTGGCAATGTTTCTGCAGAGGCAATTATTTTCACACTTTGTAGACATTTTTTGAATGTAACTGGGGTTCACTGCACAAGCGTATATCTCTTCTCTGATAACACATTCTGGGCTTTGGACTTCTGCTGATGTGAGTAAAGAATATTGCCCTTAAGCTTCTGGAAAGCCCACTTGTGTCTTGGAGAATATTGGTGAGACACATCCTTGGTCTCCATACAGGGAACTTGTCTGACTGAATTGAACTAGAGGTCACCATTGTTGATCCTCTGGAGATAATAGTAAAGTTGATAGTCTCATTTAGAACTGTATTTTCCACATTTTCTCATAAACCTTTCAGCTGTAGCACATCCAAAATTCAAGATTCTGAGGACTTTATTCAGGGAACTTGCGCTAACATTCTCCTCAAAGCCAAATCCTAATCGTAGGCTACCTTTAGGTTTATGTTGGAGCAAACAGTACTTTCAATGCTCCTGAATTTAGTAGCTAAAACAAATCAAATATCTCTCAGCATTGTGGTGAGGTGGGTGAAGCCCCTGCTTATGACACTGGGCCCCATATTTTAGCTCTGGTTTGAGCCTCAGCTGTTCCACTTCCCACTCAGCTCCCTGCTACTGTGCCTGGGGAAGCAGCAGGAAATGAAACAGTTGTGCTCCTGCCACGAATGTGGGAGAATTTAACAGAGTTCCTGGTTCCTATGGCAGATTTCTTTCTCTGTCTCTCTCCTACTCTCTGTCTCTTTGCATTTCAAGTAAATAAAATACATCTTTAAAAAATACTATTCTGTATTTTTGTGGGTCATAAACATGGGAGCAGCTTACTTGCCTCTTATGATCCCTTCTATAGCTTTAACAGCCAAGCTGTCTGTTGGTTGGGTCTGCTGCTAAGTTTATTTACACTGTGCTGGGGAGGGACTTCAGTGCTTCACCATGTTGGTCTCCCCTAAAGCTGCCTGTGTATCTTCATGGCATGGAAGTAGGTTTCCCAGTTCCAAATTCCATCTCCTGACATGACAGCTACCTTTTCCCAGAGTAAGTTACTCAAGTGGGAGGGAAAGAGAGAGAAAGCCAGAAAGATCAGAATGGAAGCTTATGCCATTTTATGGCCTAATGTCAGGAGAGCTAATTTATTACTTCTTTTATGCTCTATGACACCCTTACCCAAAGAAAGGAAAATTAAGCTCTACATATTCAGCAAAGGTACCCAAACAAGCTTACTTCAACACTGTACTGCCTTATACTCATGAGGGAAAATACTGAAATCTTACAATATTTGTTATAGAATATTAGCCTCTATATTTTATGGAGCCTCACATAAACAATTTTTTATTTAACCACCACCATTATGAAACAGTGTTTCTTAATTAAAATCAAAGTTCCACCTGGTTAATATGGAGAGAATTTTAGTTCAAAGGGTTGAAATGGGTTTCATATATATATATGTGTGTGTGTGTGTGTGTGTGTGTATCTTTTCCACATATATAATCATACAGCTATTCTGTATGAACACCTCATTACTTTCTCACCTCATTTCTGTTTTATTTAAGCACAGATAATTGCTGTATTTAAATGTGAGCCTACATTAAGATCACTTGAATTAGTTATATTTATCTAGATACAAATCTTTAGTGTTTTTGTTTTGCTCTACCAGAACACCTGCAACTTGGTGATTTATAAGGAACAGAGATTTATCCCTCATGATCCTGGAGGGTGAGAAAGTCAATTTAAGAAGCCAGCATTGACAAGAACACCCCTGCTATGCCATCCCATGGCAGAAGGCAAAGAACAAGAATGAATGAGCCAGAGGAAGCCAAACTTGCTTTTATGACAAACCCACCCTTGTGACAAAAATCTACTTCCCTGACAACACTGAGCCATTAGAGGGTGTCAGAGCCCTCATAACCGAAACACGTCTCAGAATCACAGCTTTGCACATAAACTTTGGGAACACATTTAAACCACATAATTTTGCTTCTAACCCCCAAACTTCATATCCTTCACATATGCAAACCACACTCATGCCAACCCAATAGCCTCCAAAGACAACTCATTCCAGCATGAAATCAAAAGCCCACCACATATAGTCTTATCTAAAGGAGATGCAGTGAGATTCAAGGCACAATTAATACGGAGGATAATTTCCCTCTAGCTGTGAGCCAGCGAAATCAAAACAAATTACATGTTCCCAAAAAATGTAATGGAGGTCCTGACATAAGTTAGATTTACCTCTCTAAGTTGAAATAATATGTATGAGGAAAGAATAACATGCTCCAAGCACTAATAACACAAAGCCCAAGATGGTAGGTAAAATTGAATCTTAAAACTCCAGGGTAATTCCCTGGGTACAGTTGGAAGTTTGCATCTCCACAGTACTGAGTGGTCCAGCCCCTGTAGATTTGCTAGACTCAACCTGCTCAATAACTCTCATGGGCTGGAACCTCATGGCTGCAGCCAGCTCAGTCTGGAGTTATTCACTAGTACTTTTACACATTTGGGTTCTTAGAGACAACCCTACTCTCTCAACTCCACAAGGTGTAATGAAGTCTCGGTATTAGCTTCATTTCCATTGTTCAGCTACATATTGCTTGCATGAGGTCTGTTGCAGTTCTGCCCCGGAACCTCATCTCTTCATGGATCCCCAGTCATCCATGATCCTTTGAAATCTATGGAGGTTTCCATGGGCACCTATCTCTTGTATTCTGCATGAGTGTAGACTTAACATAATGTTTCCACCATGAGGAGCTGTGGCTTGCAACGATACTGTGGCCCAAGTCGTGTCAGGATCCTCTTGAATGGTGACCGGGGAGTCCCAGAATGGAATAAGGGGAACAGAGACCAGAGGTAGTCCCATAAAGTGAGAGCTGAAGACAGGAAAGAACCTCTTTAGAAACTTTGCCCTCAATATCTGGTTTTCCTTGAAGATCTCTGAAAAGGCTTTGATACTATTCTACCACATCCTTGTTAATAGCAATGGACATCCTTCTGTTCATAGAGATTTGGCAAATGGCCCATTGAATGGATTTCCCTATAAATATTCTTTATTCTTTATATGTCCAGGCTGAAATTTGTTTTTTATTTTCTGTTTCTTCTTTAAGCTATTTCAATTGTATTTGAGAGAGAGAGAGAGAGAGAGAGAGAGAGAGAGATCTTAGAGATCTTAGAGATCTTCTGTCTACTGATTTTCTCTCCAAGTAGCCACAACAGCCAGGACTGCGCCAGGCTGAAGCCAGGTGCCGAGAGCTCCCTCTGGGTTTCCCACATTGGCGGTGGGAACTCAAGTACTTGATCCATCCCCTGCTGCTTCCCAGCCACATTGACAGGGGACTAGATCAGATGTGATGCAGATGGGATCTAAACTGGCACCCTGAAAGGGGCTCATATGTCCCAAGTGGCAATTTAACCCACTGTGTCACAGTCTGCCCCTTTTGCTTCTCTTCCAGTTATAAATTCTATCTAGAAATATTCCCCTCACTTCATTGTAATTGTCCAAAAATAAAGCCATGCAACACGGGGAATGGATGTTTCTCCTGCCAGATTTCATAGCTCATTGCTCTTAACTTTTGCCTTCAACAAAGGCTTAGGATGTGGACAAAATTCAACTTTGTTGCAACTGGACAGGAAAGATGGGCTTTACCCCATTACTCAGTTCTGTCCCTGAGACCACATTGTGTGTCCTTTTTTTTTTTTAGATTTATTTGTTTTTTTTTATTTTTCTTTTTTTAATTTTAATTTTAATTTTAATTTTTTTAACTTTTATTTAATGAATATTGTGTGTCCTTTACTCCCATACTTCTAGGAACATTCTCTTGATGACCGCATAAGCAACTCTCTATCTGTTCCAGACCTTCCCCTACATTTTTTTTCCTTTTTTTTTCTGAGCCCTTTTCAGAATTTCCTTTAATATTATTTTATGCCAATTTAAAGATTTTGCTAGTGCATCTGTGCAAATTATTTCACCCTCAACCCATTTCCCAGTTCCATTACCACTTTGACATTTTCAGACGTTCATGATAGATTCACCCCACTCCTGCTACCAATGTTCTATCTTAACTCAGTTCGAGCTTCTATAACAAAATGTATGGGACTGAGAAATTTATCAAGAGCAGAGATTCGGCCGGCGCTGTGGTTCACTAGGTTAATCCTCCACCTGGTGCTCTGGTTCTAGTCCCAAATGGGGTGCCGGTTCTGTCTCGCAGGCTCCTCTTCCAGTCCAGCTCTCTGCTGTGGCCCGGGAGGGCAGTGGAGGATGGCCCAATTCCTTGGGCCCTGCACCCTCATGGGAGACCAGGAGGAAGCACCTGGCTCCTGGCTTCAGATTGGTGTATCTCCGGCCTCAGCTGCCTTTTGGAGAGTGAACCAATGGAAGGAAGACCTTTCTCTCTGTCTCTCTCTCTCACTGTCTAACTCTGCCTGTCAAAAAGAAAGAAAGAAAGAAAGAAAGAAAGAAAGAAAGAAAGAAAGAAAGAGCAGAGATTCACTGATAGAGTTCTAGAAATAGAGAATTAGATATGAAGTTGCCAGTGTTTGATAAGAACTTTTTTGTGGTGTTATCACATGGAGCAGGTAAAATGACAAGACATCAAGAAGGGGGTGAGCTCACTTTTATAACAAACTCACCCTCATTATTGCAAACCCGTTACTGCAAAAATGATTTTAATTTATTCACAAAAGCAGTGTCCTTACCACCCAGCCAATTAAAGGTCTCACTTATTAACACTTTGCATTGAATATTAACTTTCCAAAACATGAACTTGGGAAAAAACTTTCAAATTGTAGCACATATCCTGCTATCAAAAAAATCACTTTTATTTCTTTTTTTTTTTTAGTTAATAAATATAAATTTCCAAAGTACAGCTTATGGATTACAATGGCTTTTCCTCCCTGTAACTTCCCTCCCACCCGCAACCCTCCCAACTCCCTCTCCCTCTCCCATTCCATTCACATCAAGATTTTTTTTTTTGACAGGCAGAGTGGACAGTGAGAGAGAGAGACAGAGAGAAAGGTCTTCCTTTTCCGTTGGTTCACCCCGCAATGGCCACTGTGGCCAGCATGCCACGCTGATCCAAAGCCAGGAGCCAGGAGCTTCTCCTGGTCTCCCATGTGGGTGCAGAGCCCAAAGATTTGGGCTATCCTCCCACTGCCTTCCCAGGCCATAGCAGAGAGCTGGACAGGAAGAGGAGCATCTGGGACAGAACCGGCACCCCAATGGGACTAGAAGCTGGTGTGTCAGTGCCACAGGCGGAGGATTAGCCTATTGAGCCACAGCACTGGCCAAGATTCATTTTCAATTATCTTTATATACAGAAGATCAATTTAGTATATATTAAGTAAAGATTTCAACAGTTTGCACCCACACAGAACATAAAGTGTAAAATACTGCTTCAGTACTAGTTATAGCATTAAGTCGCATTGAACAACACATTAAGGACAGAGATCCGACATGAGGAGTAAGTGCACAGTGACTCCTGTTGTTGACGTAACAATTTGACACTCTTGTTTATGGCATCAGTAATCTCCCTAGGCTCTAGTCATGAGTTGCCAAGGCTATGGAAGCCTTTTGAGTTCGCCAGCTCTGATCTTATTTAGACAAGGTCATAGTCAAAGTGGAAGTCTTCTCCTCCCTTCAGATAAGCTACCTCCTTTTTGATGGCCCATTCTTTCTACTGGGATCTCACTCACAGAGATCTTTCATTTAGGTTTTTTTTTTTTTTTCCCCAGAGTGTCTTGACTTTCCATGCCTAATGTACTCTCATGGGCTCTTCAGCCAGATCTGAATGCCATAAGGGCTGATTCTGAGGCCAGAGTGCTGTTTAGGACATCTGCCATTCTATGAGTCTGCTGTGTATCGTGTTTCCCATGTTGGATCGTTCTCTCCCTTTTTTATTCTATCAGTTATATTAGCAGACACTAATCTTGTTTATGTGATCCCTTTGACCCTTAGTCCTATCATTATGATCAATTGTGAACAGAAATTGATCACTGGGACTAGTGAAATGGCATTGGTACATGCCACCTTGATGGGATTATACTGGAATCCCCTGGCACATTTCTAACTCTACCATTAGGGTCAAGTCAGCTTGAGCATGTCCCAAATTGTACATCTCCTCCCTCTCTTATTCCCACTCTTATATTTAACAGCGATCACTTTTCAGTTAAATTTAAACACCTAAGAATAATTGTGTGTTAATTACAGAGTTCAACCAATAATATTAAGTAGAACAAAAAAAATACTAAAAGGGATAAAGTTGTACATCAACAGTCAAGACTAGGGCCAGTCATCACTGTTGTTTCATAACAGAGCAAATTTTGCATTTTCAAAATATAGAAGATGAATTAAAGTCATTTTTACAGAGTGAATCACTAATATTATTGTAAGTATATTTATGACTGTACCTATATATATATATATATATATATACACATACACACAAATATATTTAAAAGCTGGAATATGGTTATTATTACTAAAACCATACATGCCTATATAAATGATACTATTTTGTTAGAAACTTGGATACAGCATTTGCTATATAACTTGGAAAATAAAATATTTCTCTTCATTGTTTTCTTTGAACTCGGACCTATATCCAGTTTGAATACATTCATTCTCAAAAGTTTCCTAAGTAGGGGCCTGTGCTGTGGTGTGGAGGGTAAGAGCCACTACCTACAGTGCCAGCATCCCATGTGGGCAACAGTTCAAGTCCCAGCAGCTCCACTTCCCATTCAGCTCTTCCATGGCCTGGGAAAGTAGTAGAAGATGATCCAAGTCCTTGGGCCCCTGCACCTGTGTGGGAGACTCAGAGGAAGTCCTGGTTCTTGGCTTGGGATCCGTGCAGCTCTGGTCATTGTGGCCAATTGGGGAGTGAACCAATGAATGGAAGACCTCTCTCTCTCTCTCTCTCTCTCTCTCTCTGCCTCTCCTCTCTGTGTATAACTCTGACTTTCAAATAAATAAAATAAATCTTTTTTTAAAAAAATCAGTTCTTCAAATCTTACTTAGCTCTACTAAAGGGAAATATTTACGTTTATGTTAGTGAAAGCTTGCTATTGTGCCTTCCAAACATGTTTAGTAAGCAAATTCACATGTGTTCTTTGTGATTTTATATTTTAAATAAATGGAAACATCAATACTGGGAAGTCACATTAGTTACTTAGAAATAGATAAATAGCAATGTTTTCTTTCCAGTATTATTCAAGATGCGGTTGCTTGAATTATTGATCCACAGTAGAAATGTGACATCTCAATCCTTGCAGTAGCTTCATAATGGCAAAACGCACTTTCTCACTTCCTGACACTGGACTTGACCCCATGCACTGATGGGTGGGTTACTTTCATAACTTCTATCATGATAGGGTTTTGTCTTAGATCTGAGAGACAGTTGTAATGGATCTGAACTCAACATTCAACTTAGCCAGGCATGGCTCTGACCATCTGAAACACAAATAAATTACAGAAGCAAGGTGAGAAATACATGTCTGACAGCTGATTGTTACCCACAATTAGCTGGTTATCTTCTGCAAGCAGTTAGATGACATTGGCAAACAAGTAGGTATTGTGGGCATGTGGAGATGAAATACTATAAGGCAGATGAACGAGACAGTGCAAGTTTTAGAAGCAGTACAATGATATTAGAAAGAAGTTTGGCATTTTTAGTATATTTAAAATGTGAATGCCCCCATGTATATAACCTGAACAAATTCAGAAAGTATCTCAGGATACACCTGTAAACAACACACACAGTGGCATCATTGATTCCAGATAAAATCAAGAATCATCTCATAAGTCCATCAAGAGCTGAGTGGATAATTAAACTGTAAGACGTTCACAGAATGAGATACTTGACTTCCAGGAAAATAAACCACAAGGAGAGACAACAGCATAGATAAGGGCATGTGAAAGGACCTTAGTTATTTCTAAGCTTCTGCAATGGCAATTGTAGTAATTCCCTACATATTATGCTTCAAGTGTGTTTAATGCCTGTGTTTTGTAGTTTAATTTTAAAAAGTGGTGGTTTTGTTTTGTTTTGTTTGTTTTGTTTCTTTTCTTTCTTTTTTTTTTTTCTTTGCTTTGGTTAGCATTCAGTTGATTTGTTGCACAGAATTACTGTGGAACTACTTGACTGATTAACAGCAGTTATAAATGCCATTGACTTGCTACCCTTAAATAAATTTAAATGATAAAAGGAGTGTTTTTCCAGAGCTTTTGGGTTGTTTAATTTTCAGTCTTTTATGTTATAAAAAGTGTCTATAATACTGCCATAATAATGATCATTTCCTTGAGCAAATATCTTCCTTGTTGAAGACTTTATTCTGATTACCTTTGTGAAGGAATGGTAATTTAATGAATCTGTGCTATCTGCTTATGGATTCAAATGCACCAACATTCAGAGTCACACTCTGTTTCCTCTTCCCCATCTTTTTAACCCGAGCTCCTTGTCCAGATATACTCACAATCCAAGGGCACATCAGGGACTTTTACACATACTTGCTTTTGAAGACACTGTGGACCCGACCGAGAGTACCTTCTCTCCAAATTTCTTCCTTGAAAAATCATTACAAATTATTTCCATATTCTCTTTTGCAAACAATCTCTCTTTCCCAGTCTTCCAGACAGCTTAATTAGTTGCTTTCCTTCTTAACCCTGAAACTAATTTATTAATATTTTTTCATAACATGTATGTTATACTGTAGTTATGATTTCCATGGTTTTACACCATTAGAATATCCTTTCATTAATGCACTTGGCAATATTTCTTTTTATTTTTATTTATTTATTTTTATTTATTTGACAGGTAGAGTTTACAGACACTGAGAGAGAGAGAGACAGAGAGGTCTTCCTTCCATTGGTTCACTCCCCAAATGGCCGCAAGGCCGGTGCTGCGCCGATCTGAAGCCATGAGCCAGGTGCTTCCTCCAGGTCTCCCATGTGGGTGCAGGGCCCAAGCACTTGGGCCATCCTCCACTGCCCTCCCAGGCCACAGCAGAGAGCTGGACTGGAAGAGGAGCAATCAGGACTACAACCGGTGCCCACATGGGATGCTGGTGCTGCAGGCGGAGGATTAACCAGTGAGCCATGGTGCCAGCCAAGGCAATATTTCTAAAAAGAATCATCCAGGGGTAGGTCGTAAGAAATTTTATATTTAGCAATTTCTCCAGTTAAATTCTACATTTTTTAACTGTCATTCCCAAGCTGAAATGGAATTCATTTCATTCACTTTACAGACTGTTTATATATCTTTCATGAGATCACACAATCATTTCTGTTATCAGTGGAAAACAAACTGTGAGAGACCAGCACTGGGTCATCTGCTCACTGTGTGTGTCACTGCTCTCTGCTTCAATCTGCTATCACCTGCCTCATCTTACTCAGCTCCAGCACATTTATACGGTAGCAGGTATCACAAAAACCTAGACAACTGATTTCCCATGCTGGACTGGCATTTATTATTCAATTTCACTTCTCCATCAGCGGCTGCATTTGCAAGCTTCTGAAAAATGGTTCACGTCTGCTATCACAAGTTCTGGGGTTGCTGTTACAAATTTCCCAATAAAATGTTTATTTTTCCTCTTTGAAGCACTTGTGTCCTTCTCATCCTTGGATTTCCTTACTATCTCCTCTTAAGCAGATTAATTCATATATGGAGATTTCAGCTCTTCCACGATGACATATTTAAAATATGAAACATAACTTATATACATTTGTGCAGTCTGTACGTATATTTGCATATTGAACAGTATGATATTTAAACAATCATGCAATCTTCTCCAATGATGTAAACGAGAATATTTTAGAACCAATTCTCTCCCTGGGGAATGTCACTCCTTCACTACATCCTCTACATTTGCTAGCAGTAACGATTCTGACTTAATTTTCACTACAGTTTTACCAAATGTATTTTATTGTAATTTCTGTATAGCTAGTTTGACCACATGTAAAGCAAACCACACTATATAGTTTATTTGTTCAATATCATCGAGCTATGTAACTTATTCTCATTACTAAAATATATACCAAAATTTGAATATAACACACAAAAGTATTATAAATTTTTTTTCCTGGTTTGAGCCCTTTATAGGCATGATTCTGTCATTATTCTTGTACATTTATCCAGGGACATTTGTGCAGAATTACCTCTAAAATGCACAGGTCTGTGACACTATCAAATCACATATTTGTATATTCATCAAAAATTTCCAGAATTTCTGTATTAAAAGTCTATAAGCAACACATTGCATTCCTGCTGCCTCAGTTGGTCACTCAACAAAACAGGAAGCCTGTGGACATGAGGTGTTGGCTGTGCAGATCACTGTGCGTGAGACGTCACCTCAGGCATCCTCATGGTATTGCCCTGTACAAGGACAATATTGACCAAATTCCAAGTGTTCCTTAGCCATTTAGAGCTACTCTTTCATGAAGTTCCTGTGATCTGTTTTGCATATTTTTCCATTGAATTGTATTAAAGGAAATTAAGACATTAAAGCGAAAAAAAAGAAGCACATTCAATACTGTATTGTCAAAAGTAATTTCTGATTTGAATTTATAGATCATAATTTGAATTAACTTGGGAAGAGACAAAGAACAGAATTTAGACAAAAGATAAAAATATGCATTATTCAATTTTAATTTTATCATGTAGTATTAGTGATTTTATACAATTTTTGAAAACTCTCAAAACAATTGAAAAATAAATGTTTTTATAGATAATTGTGTATTTTTCTGCAAACCCTCTTTGCTTAAATATTCTGGCAATTTGCAGTTCTGTTTAATGATAAGCAATTGTCTCACTTGAATTTTCTACAATGAAATCATGGGTGGAGTTAATTTGTTAAATTGGTCATTGTTTTGATTACATATAAACAGACATCATTCCAGTTAATCAAAGTAAGCATTTGTGACATTTTCTTTCCCTTGAATCTCTCATTTTCAACTTCATTTCAATTTAAACAAAGATAATCATTACTTTATAATTCAACCTGTGTGTGCAAATCACACACATTTGAATAAAATGATACATTGGAAGTTGATTTGCAAGTGTAATAATTCAGCTCAAGTTCATTTTAATTCTTTCAGAAACATTATTTTATCACTTCTCTCCAGATTAGTTTATGCACTCCTAGTCAAAAGTGCATGTGTAGTAAAAATCTTCTTGTCAAAATAACGCTGATGAAATGGGGTCTGCATTTTGCTATAGCGTATCAAGTTGCAGCTAGCAATGCAGGTCTCCCATACTGGCATGCTCATTCGAGTCTGTTGCGCCATTTCTGAACTAGATTCCTGCTAATGTGCCTGGGAAGACAGTAAATGATGGCTCAACTTAGGCTCCTGCCACTCATGTGAGAGACCCAGATGGAGTTCCTAGCACTTAACCTCAGACTGGAGTTCCTAGCACTTAACAGACCTGGCTGTTGAGGCCACTTGGAAAGTGAACCAGTAATTGGAAGACTCTCTTTTTCTTTTTTTTTTTATTTTTGGACAGGCAGAGTGGACAGTGAGAAAGAGAGAGACAGAGAGAAAGGTCTTCCTTTGCCGTTGGTTCACCCTCCAATGTCCGCTGCGGCCGGCGCGCTGCGGCCGGCGCACCGCGCTGATCCGATGGCAGGAACCAGGAGCCAGGTGCTTCTCCTGGTCTCCCATGGGGTGCAGGGCCCAAGCACCTGGGCCATCCTCCACTGCACTCCCGGGCCACAGCAGAGAGCTGGCCTGGAAGAGGGGCAACCGGGACAGAATCTGGCGCCCCAACCGGGACTAGAACCTGGTGTGCCGGCGCCGCTAGGCGGAGGATTAGCCTAGTGAGCTGCGGCGCCGGCCAAGACTCTCTTTTTCTTTCTCTCTCTCTCACACTCTGTTTGTCACTCTGTCTTTTAAATAAATAAACCTAGCTAAAACAAACAAACAAACAAAAAAGCAATGATCAAGGGAGAATAAATTATATTTTATGAAGAAGTTGTTGTTAAGGATCTTTTCTGGATAAAAAGAATATATGGATGTTTTTAGGTCACAAAAAAGGAAATAACAGACCTAGATTCACTTCTTTATACTGGGAAGCCAGGAATTATTTCCAAGGGCATCGGTGTGGCAGGAGGATCAGGAGTGGGACCAAGTCAGACACAAGAAGAGGGAGGATACACTGTGTTGTGACAGAGTGGCTATTTAGACTAAGGAGAGAAGTCTGTATTTGAAATGACTGGCACCTTTCAGATAAAACATCCAGAAGGTATTAATAGATGCTAGAGTGAATAAATAAATTCTTAACTAGCAAATTGAATTGAAATAACTCTGAAAAGTTACTGGAATAAATTTAGTAGATCGCATAGGCAGTGCTGTTGCTGGGGTTAAAAAGGTAGTGACAGCAATAGTTCACATGTTTAAAGGTGTGGACCAGAATCACTTCAGAGGCTGGAGGTGTGCAAAGAAAATAGAGCTGTAGGAATCTGATGGCAGAAAAATGTCAGAGTTGACATTAAATTGTTTATGCAGAGACTGATAACTCTCTTGCTTTTAGAAAAATGTTTTGAGAAAGTCTTAAAGGAGAAACTTGTGAAGTCTTTGGCTTGCTATCTGAATTTTAGAGTGATACTTTTTAAACGAATGACTAGCAGAAAAATTTTAGTCTTGTTTGGATATGTTTTGCACCATAAACAATAAATCTTCTCTTCTGTTGAAAGAATGAGTTACAATTAACTGTCTGGTCCTAAGAAAGCTAATTATTTTCAATTGTCATTGTTAATCCCGAAACGGGGGTAATAGTATGAGCCAGTATGGACACCTCCTTCATCTTCAGGAAGATTATGTCTGCAAGAAGACAAAATAGATCACATGAAACCCATTAATAACATTGCTTGTGTCATAAATTGTTGGCTTAAAAGAGCAACTGGATTGATTTAAATCACTCATGGACATAGACTCAACCCAAACTATATAACTGCAAAGTATACCTATAGATATCTTTTTTCTCCAGCACAAAACACCAGTTGTATGAACATAAATCATAGTATGAGAGCCTTAATTTGGTTTCTGAAGCTGTTTTATCAGAAGTGTTTAGAACATGCCCTTTTATTACAAAGAAGGCAATTACAATTAGAATTCTACATTGATGCTGAGTGTCATTGAGGCCAAGTAGTGTTCTACCCTTTTGCACAATCTGTATGATATGTTTTTGTTCTTTATTCTGAGCTGTAAGCCTTGCTTTTATTCCCATAGTGATGGCTGTAGTCCAATTACTGCAAAGTAAGTGGATTCTGCATTATAATTGCATAACTTTGTGAAACTAGGACACTGGTAATCTTTCAAGTAAAGAAGAAATATGAAACTGGCATTTGGAGAGAAAAATAGGTCTTGATATTGGAGGAAAGAGCAAATAATTGTAGCCAAAAATTTTACAGCACTCTCATGGGTGAAGTGGTGTTATTATGGCTGTTCAACTCCCAATAATGCTGCATAGAATTGGTTCTCAGGAGGTGAATCATTTCCTGAAGCATCCTGGAGAATCAAGAACGCTCAGCCAGCAAAGCACATAGGATGGCAGAAACCAATGGATGCAAAATGATACAACAAGCAAGGAAGACATCCCATTTCAGAATGCCGAGGTCTGTCTCAGTTCTGGCTCTGCTCCCAATTCCAGCTTCCTGCTAGCGCTCGCCCTGGGAGGCAGCCAGTGAAGCTCATGTACTTGGGTCTCGGTCACCCATGTGGAAAACCTGGGTTGAGGTTCCAGTTCCTAGTTCTGGCCTGGCCATCGCTGGCTGTTGCCAGTACTTAGGGAGTGAATAAGTAGGTGGAACCAATCTCTGTATCTTCCTCTAAGTCTCCCACTCTTTCTTTTTGTGCCTCTCAAATAGGCTAAATAAATAAATAAAAGTTTTTTAAAGTGAGAGATAAGTCGAATCCTAAAGTGTAGAGATGTGATTGCACAAGGGGGGTTTTGTATGAGACAGATGAGGGGTACCTGTTCAGAAATATTTCTATGTATAATACAAAGCTTTTACATGTCTGTTATCCAACTGGACTACACAAAGTCATTGAAGTATAAATAGTTTGTATTTTATCACTCTACAATCAGGGAGAATTATATTTGCAAAACAGTTCAAAGAGGTTAAGTGGTTTTTCCTGCTCTGACACACATAGTTCATTGCAGCGCCATGCCTTCCCTAGGAGCTCGGGTGACTGCAAACTGTACATCAGTCGGGGAGTATTATACATGCGTGATCTCCTATGTATTCAAAGTCCATTTTACAAAGTGTTTTGTGCTTCATTGTGAATCACACATTCATACAGTTATAAAGAGAATGGAAAGTTGATTTTCTCTTGGTTTATCATTTTGTTTTTACAAGGAGTTGGCTTTGTTAGTTTTTTTCTGATGTTAATAAATTCAATGTAGTTCACAGATACATTACTTATAATGATATTCCCTCCCTCACTCCTTCCCTTCCCCCTTTCCCTCAAGACTCCCACCCTCCCTCCTTCTTTCCTTCCTCCCTCCTTACCTCCTCTCTCCCTCCCTCCCTCCCTGCTCCCTCCCTCCCTCCCCCCTCCTTCTTCCTTCCTTCCTTCCTTCCTTCCTTCCTTCCTTCCTTCCTTCCTTCCTTCCTTCCTTTATTGAGATAACATTTTAATATACATTACTGTCAAAGGCTTAACGTTCCATTAATTAAAAAGTTTACCAAGTAAAAACCAAAAAAGACCCTAGTTAATGGGAATACAGTCAAGAGCTATAAGCAGTAATCAAATGGAAAGATGACCATTTCAAATTGCAGACAAATAATATTAAAATTATTTCACAATTATTTCATTTCTTTGTTAAACATACTTCTCTGAAATCAGAAATGTAGTACTAGGGGTCATACTCATAAATTAAAATATTTTAAAAATAATAGAAAATTATGACAAGCATATTGGTCATACATTGAAACTCATATTTCCAAAATGCAGTATTAATAAAATATACAAATTCTAGCATTCATTAGAATATTCACATCAAAGGTGAACTTATTTTAATAATGTTTACTTGTTCAAAAAAAATTGGAATTTGCCTTCTGTAACTTCTTTTGGAATCATTTACCCAATGCTAAAATAATACATTACCATGGATCTCAAGATTTAGTTCTGAATATGATTTGTATGCTGCCCCAAAATAAAAGAGCTATTTTTTCCACAATTTAAAAGTATTAAACATATATTCAAAATATGGAACGTATATATTTTGTGAGAATCACAAATGTGATTTTGATGGATGACATTACTTCAATGGTTCTGGGGGAGCTGTTAGGAGCATTAGCTTTGACATGCAATGCAAAATATAATTAGTACCTCACACAAATATTTCCACTGATAAAATTGAAAGTAAACATCTGAGGGCAATGTCAATGTCAATGTGTGTGTGTGTGTGCACGCGTGTGCACATGCGCTTGTGTGCATGCATTCCCCAGAGAGTTTTCTTTTTCTGACATTTCAGTGCAGATTTTTGGTCTATACCAGTGATATACAGAATCTTTTAATCAGTAACATATTTCACAAGCACTTCAAATGTACCCGCTAGCTCCAGTAGCTCTTAAGAAAATAAAACCCCTGTCTGAAAAGATTGACGAATACAGAAAACATTTCACAAGTTTTAAAGGTTCTTTCTTTCTTTTTTATTTACTTAAAACACAAAGCTACACACACACACACAGACACACACGCACAGAGAGAGAGAGAGAGAGATGTTTCATCTGCTTGTTCTCTCACCAAATGCCCACCGTCCCCAGGGCTGGGCCAGGCCAAAACCAGGAGCCAGGAACTTTATCCAGGTGTCATATTTGGGTGACAGAACATGAGCCAACCTTTGCAACCTCCCTCCACATGCATTAGCAGGGTTGCGAGACTGGAAGCACAGACAGAATGCAAGAATCACCAAAAATGGCTTAACCCACTGCCCCCATGGTGGGTTTTTCTCCTCCCTCTTCCAAAACACCACAGACTGAGACTTCTTCCCAGCACAGGAGGGGAATCTGAGAACAGGGAAGGAGTGCAACGCAGCAGGAGCATATGTTATTTCTGTATAAGACAAATTTTAAAAGAAAATGAAATTTTTCCCTTTTTTTCTTAAAATCTCCTACCCCAGCACTTTAATGGGCTTTATATCAAAATGATGATTACTCCTGCTAAACAAATATATATCGAGCAACTTTGTTTATGAAGTAAAAGATAAAATATTTGATGTTATCAAGAAGAATTTGATAATTATTCGGTACATTTTTTGTTCTGTGAATTTAAGAATATTCAACAATATTATAAAAATCAAAAAAATTATATGAAAGTCTACAAATTTTAATTTCAAAATAGACAAAAATTAGTGTGCAAAATAACCTACTTTGAGAATGTGGAATGTTCTTAGGAAATTAGAAGTGCAGAGAAGTGTTAGATTAGTTTACTTAGTAGTAATCGTAGTGCTCCAAACCCGGGTTAACATTTCATTAATTATGCAAACATGTGACTTAGACTCACACCATGCTGAACCAATGCCTCAAAACTGTGGAATCACACACTCTCTATGCTAAGAATCTCAACCTCTCTGTCTGCTTTGTATCTTTATGTTCTACTCTCTTGGCAAGTAGTCCTTTAATACAACATATATATATATATATATATATAGGTATATATATAGAGAGATAGATAAAGATATAGATATATTTGATATATTTAATATATATTATAAACATACACACACATGTAAGATTTATTTGATAGGTGAGATATTAGAGAGACAGGTAGAAGAAAATCTTCCAGTCACTGGTTCAGTCACCAAATGGCCACAATGACTGGGCTGTATCAGGCTGAAGCAAGGAGCCAGAAGCTTCTTCCAGGTCTCCCATGTGAGTTGTAAGGATTCAAGCTGTTGGGAAATCTGCCACTGGTTTCCCTGGCACATTAGCAGGGAGCTGGATCTGAAACAGAGTGGACTCCAACTGGCACCCTAACAGGGATGCGAGTGTCCTATGAAATGACGTACCACATTGTTCCACAACACCGCCCCAGATAGTAGTTTCTCGCTCCTCCAGGAATGCCTCAGCAGTGGGGGCTCACTGCAGCGACTTCTACCATCCTCAGCTCTTCAGTGGAAGAGCTCAGCAGCAGTGCTTGCTAAAACTGTGTGGATACTGTGAATACTGTTTCCAACCATTTTCAGTTGATACAACATGCTTCTTAAACACTTTTTTTTTTATTTTTGACAGGCGGAGTGGACAGGGAGAGAGAGAGACAGAGAGAAAGGTCTTCCTTTTTCCGTTGGTTCACCCTCCAATGGCTGCCATGGCCGGCGCACCGTGCTGATCCGATGGCAGGAGCCAGGAGCCAGGTGCTTTTCCTGGTCTCCCATGGGGTGCAGGGCCCAAGCACTTGGGCCATCCTCCACTGCACTCCCTGGCCACAGCAGAGAGCTGGCCTGGAAGAGGGGCAACCGGGACAGAATCCGGCGCCCCGACCGGGACTAGAACCCACTGTGCCGGCGCCGCAAGGCAGAGGATTAGCCTGTTGAGCTGCAGTGTTGGCCATCTTAAATACTTTTGATTGATCTCCACATTGGAAGACCTGTGTCAAAACCAATTTACAATTCCCGATAAATCCTGACCTCCTTCCTGTGTGGATACTGCCAAAGCTTTGTGAAGTGCCATTTTCCCTCATTAATAGTCTCAGCTTTGTCTTGTCAATAAGTTATGTAGGTATTATCTGATCAGCCAGGTTTCCACATCATCTATGAAGAAAAATTTTTTAAATATTTTATCAAATGTTGTTAGTTTAATTGCACAATATGTTTGGATGGAGCAATATTTTATAAGTCACAATCATTTCTTTATATTACCAATGAGGCAGATAAAGACATATTACACTTGGCCGGCGCCACGGCTCACTAGGCTAATCCTCCACCTTGCGGTGCCGGCACCCCAGGTTCTAGTCCCGGTTGGGGCGCCGGATTCTGTCCCGGTTGCCCCTCTTCCAGGCCAGCTCTCTGCTGTGGCCCAGGAAGGTGGTGGAGGATGGCCCAGGTTCTTGGGCCCTGCACCCGCATGGGAGACCAGGAGGAAGCACCTGGCTCCTGGCTTCGGATCAGCACGGTGCGCTGGCCGCAGTGTGCTGGCCACTGCGGCCATTGGAGGGTGAACCAACAGCAAAGGAAGACCTTTCTCTCTGTCTCTCTCTCCCACTGTCCACTCTGCCTGTCAAAAATATAAAAAAAAAATACATATTTCACTGAAATTAATTAGTTAAATCTTACTTAAATCACAACTGAAATAAAATAATGAAATACAATAAACTGCATTTCACACACACACACACACACACACAATGATGACTCCCTCAGAGAGCTTATATTTTGTTACTTAAACCAAAGTATAACATATAAACAAGTAGATGAATTGTGGGTGAGATCTTGAAAAATACAGTGGAAAATATAATTCAAGGCAACAGAATTAAGAATGGAGAGTGGTATTATTTTCACACAAAGTAGTAAATGAACACCTCTTGAGTAACGCGGTGCTTGGACAGAGATCTGACTGGGCTGAGGGACACATCCGTGTGAACATCTGGTTTGAATAATCTGAGTATAAGATGTCTGAAAGGCTGAAGGATCCCGGTGCACCAAACATGGATTCTGGGATGAGAGTGGCAGCCAATGGCCTCAGAAGGGCATTGGTAGGTGGGAATTTGAGTTTGCCATCAAGCACACATTTTTGTTCCAGTAAGAAAAAAAATTGTTCTCTAAGTGACCTAGGTGGGCACTGCAGGGTTTTCAAGTGGGTGTTAGCATGATTTAAGAGGTTTTAAGAAACTCACATTAGCCATTGCAATTCTGAGAAAAAAACACAGAGGCTACCATCTCAAAAATCCAAGATAAGAGAGATCAATAAGTATGACCAGATTTTATATGAAGTGACATTTTTCTATACATTATTTGAGGACAGAAGTGATGACATTTGATGATGATCAAATTTTGTCATGTGAATGGGTGTTATCCAGAAGAATGATTCTTAGATTGTGGTCTGAGAAGACATTAGTGAACTGGGAGTTCTGTAGGGAGAAATATTTTGGGATTGAGTAGCCAGGATAATTGCTCTAGGATTAATGGATTTGAAATCAATGCAAGTGGAGAATTTCAGAAGGTCTTGATACATAGGATTTTGAATGTTAATAGAGAAGAACATATAGATGGATTGTAAGCTCAGAATGCATTATGAGTCACTATTAAAAAAAAAAAAAAACTTTGCTACAGAAGAAACTGCACAATATGAAACTATTGCATTTCAAGAGACCAAGATAGACCAGAAGGCAGAACGAAGACATGGCTGTCACTTTAATGAAGATATCATCATAACACATTAGGAATCACTATTGATGGAAGTTTCAATAGGCAAGAAACCAGAACAACCAACCTGTTACATGGGACTAAGAAAAACCACTCAAATAGGGTGTAGACTTTGCTAAAGCTCAGACATAGTTTGTTCCCAACAGATCCCATGTTGATATTAGATCCCCAGGGTGGCTGCTTTGGGAGGTGAATTAGTTCCCACAAGGTTGGATTAAGTCTTCCAACAGTGACTTTCTTCTCCTGGGACTGATGGGTTAGTAACTGACAACCCAGCTGTCCTTGTACTCTCCTCCCATGCATGACACAGAATGTGGCTCTTGCTAGAAGGTGAGCAGATGCAGAGTTCAAAGCCTGTAGGCTAAGTAAACCTATTTCTTTTTAATTACCCAGCATCAGGTACTTGATACAAGAATATAAAATAGACCCAGGTAGACACTTAGGACATTCAGGAAGTGTAAGAATAAGAAACAAGAGAGGGCAAACAGAAGAGAGAAATTATTCCCAATTGGAGTTTTGCCACCAGATCAAGTAAAATAAAGGAGGAGTATTGACCACTGGAAACAGCACCTTGCAGGTAATGGCTAATCTGAAAAAAAAAAAAAGTGTTGATAGTAACTCTGCATTTAACTGGACAAAGCAGAAAAAATGAGAGGAATAAAAACAAAAATGCAGAAATAATCTTATTTTAAGGTGTTTTTGTGGAAAAGACATGAAAGTAAGTGGGAAAAATATGCTGGAATTAAGCCCTTATCTAACTAAAAAAATACTATCTACAGGTTGATTATGATTAATTAACATAACTCTTAGAAATACATAAAAGAGCAAAGACTATAGGAAAATTTATTTGTGACAAATCTCTAAATTCTTTCTTTTTTCTTACATATGTACAAGTGATGATGAAAGAAGAGATGTTTCCAGTTTCAGAATGTGGAAATGGTAAGAAAGGCATGGAAACAATAGCAAAGACGGGAAACAGCAGTGATTTAATGCCGCTTGTGCTTAGGTGTGATTAATTTAAATTTTCATGCTCACTTTCTGGCATAACTTCTCTTGGATCATCCATCTGTGCTTCCTGTGGAGAAACACAACTTCAAAAGGAATGAAAAAGGTACCCCATAGATAATAATTCTATTACAAGATTTTACTTGAAAATTAATAAAATGAGTATTGTGAAATTATTTATATGCACACTGAGAGAAAGATAACTAAATCAAACACATATACAAATAATTGTAACCCAAACTGTGTTAGGTATGTCATTAATAGTAATGTCCTGTCTATCAAGTCCCTATGCTCTCCACATCACTGCTTGAATGGATTATTCTAAGCAGCTTAGCCACAGTGAGAAGAATAAATTCTAATTAGGGTGCTAAAAACTTGAATTGTTGAGTGGGGATCTTTTAACCAGGAATTACTAGTAATGCACTCAACCTGTAAATTCAAAAATATTAGTTTTCACCTCTGATTCCAGGTAGAAAGTTAAAATCATTTGAATGCCTTTTTTAAATTTACTGCAAACTAATTTAAAGAAGCCCTAAAAGTGATGAATCATCTTATTAGCCTAATTTGTATTCATGGGGAGTGGGGCTGTATCAAGATTCCCATAGGGGTTGACATTGTGGCACAGTGGGTAAAACTGCAGCATCACTATGGGTGCAGGTTGTTGTCCGGGCTGTTGTACTTGCAATCTAGCTCCCTGATGATGGCCTGGGAAAAGGAGAAGACAACAGGCCAAGTAATTGGGCACCCTTCCAGGTGGGTGTGGGTTGCCAGACTCGACAATCTCTTTAGGAGATGGGAACAACTTACCTGCACCTCTTTGAAGGCCAAGATGCTGGGAACAGTCCCCTCCTGCTTTAGATTGTGGGGAGGCTCATACCACAGAGACCTGGGATGTCTTGTACCAGGATAACAGGCCTGTGTATCACACACAGGTCTGTGTATCACACATGATGTCCCCCTCCTCCTCGTAAGATATTAGACAAATGGGCAAGAGTCTGTTAGTCTCACAAGATGTCCCTCCCCTCCTTCTGAGACATAGCCTGATGCGTACTGCTACATAGGTGAAATAGTGTTGATGAGAACAAACAAGAGTTGCTGATGCAACAAGGCAGAATGTTAGCTAGAGAGAATAAAAGCCACAGGGAGAGGCAAAGAGAAGTTCCTTTCCTTCTCCCACAATCGCTTGTCTTTGTGTTTATGCATCGCACTCTGTCCCCTCTTCACCTTGGAAAATTTGCTGAGCAGATCTCTGCATGTGGAGACCTGGATGAGATTCCTGCCTCCTCATTTCTGCCTGTCCCAGCTAAGGTTGTTGTAGCAATCTGGGGAGTGAACCAGAAGATGGAAGATCTCTATCTCTCTCTCAAACAAATAAATAGAAAAACAAATAAAATGCTATTTTAAAAGACTCCCATAATACTTGCTGGAGATGAGTGCTTTTAGTGTTTTGCATAATGGTTAATATGCTACTTAAGATGTCCACATCCTATGGTGAAATACTTGGGATGGAGTCCCAGCTCTGTTCCTAATTCCTGCTAATGTGTACTTGCCAAGGCAGTAGTGGTGGCCCAGGTAGTTGGGTTCCTGCTGCCCATGAGAGACCTGGATTGAGTTCACTGCACCTGGCTTAAACCTGGTGCAACCCTGGATGCTGCCTGCATCTGGGGAATGAGCCAGCAGATGGGTGCTTCCCCTGTATTTGTTTCTGTATATGTGCTTGTGTGAGTGTGTCTGTCTCATTGCTAGTTCTCTGCCTCTCAAAAGGAAAAGTTTCTCGTATTGCAAAATTGCTGTGATGAACATTAGTGTCCACAGAACTCACAGGGATTGCTTCCACAACCTTCATACACAGTTTGTGAATTTAGCCTGCAATTTAAATAAAATCACACTTGCTTTCTTGACATTTTCAAACTCAAATTTCAGTAGATACAGACCACTAGAACTTTTGTGTAATCTCACATTATACAAATATGGACTCTGCTGCTATCTATTTGTTTTGAATATGTATTCTCAAATCACTGTGTTTTACACTTCTTAACTTATCCTGGAACAATTCCTATCCTTCTCTTTTCTTCTAGAATTCGGCAACCCCAAATCAACAGCAGACAAACACTGCTGCTCTTCTTGTCTCATCAGAATCTGTCTCTGCCCTCTGGTGTCAATTGAAACTGAACTTTCCAATGCTGTGACTGCCTCTAAGATCTTTTAAGTGGAAGCTATATGTTCTCACGTGTTCTGGAGATAAGTCCATTCTCTCAGTCAATTCTAAGAGGCACTTCCAAGTCCAAATTCTGATACTGCATGTGTATATAAAATAAATGCACCATTAAACATTCAGTAATGCCATTGGCTAGTCCTCCCGATTTCCATCATCAATTATATTTTGGTCAGTATTCTACATTTATTGAGAATGTTCTTTCACATCTCATTGAGTTCATTTTCATCTCAAGTGACTTTGCAGTCAATACTTGTTCAATACCAATTCTTCACATCTTTCCTTCTTTTTTAAATAGACAACTCCCCTCTAGGGAGAAGCAATTGAAGTTGGTCTTAGAAAACCAACTGCCCAACACAGTGCATGACTGACACAGTGTCAACTACAGTGTCCCAACCAACTATTTAAAATTGTCTTATAAAAAACATTTTCTGCATATATTGAAGACAGGATCAATCTCTCTTTAAATTAAGGTGAGCAAATCACTATGAACAAATCCAAAGCTATGATGGTCATTCTGCCATCCTGTAGCAAAGCTTATGACAATGACACTAATTAGAGTAGCCAGAGCATAGCAAGGCAGTGAGAGCCAGGCAGTACATGAATGAGTCATGGCCCACGACAATAGCAGTGACAAAATCTAGTTCCAAATTATATGAACCAATATTGATTGAATTGTGTTTTTCATTGTTTTTAGTATTTCGTTTAAAAATCACATGTAATAAATGCATAAATCAAACACAGCTCGATGCATTTTTGCACATGTCAAACCATTTAGATAAATATGACTTGTGGGGCTAGTAGTGTAGTATAGTAAGCTAAGCCTCCACTTGCAGTGCTGGCATCCCATGTGGACTCCATTTCCTGTCCCGGCTGCCCCTCTTCTGATCCAGCTCTCCACTATGGCCTTGGAAGCAGTGGAAGATGGCCCCAGTGCTTGGGCTCCTGCCACCCACATACAAGACCTGGAAGAAGCTCCTGACTCCTGGCTTTGGATGGCACAATGCCAGCCATTGTGGCCATCTGGGGAGTGAACCAGCAGATGGAAGACCTTTCTCTCTGTTTCTCTCTGTCTATTGCTCTACATCACAAATAAATAAATAAATAAATAATATTTTTTAAAAGTATGATTTGATATCACATAGAGCTGGTCAATCCTCAACACCCACCTAAATGCACAGAGGTAACCTGTCTTCACTTCCATGACTAAAGAAAGACTATACCGGAACACCATATACTGGAATGTTAGAATTTATTCTGTTATGCTTGTTGATGATGCTTTTGAGATTCATTGATGGTTGTAAATATATCAGCAATCTGTCTCTTGTTATTGATAAATAGTATTCTACTACTATGAGTAGACTACAATTGGTTTGTATACTCTTGTTGAGTGCCACTTGACTGATACCTATACTGGTGCTGTGAACGTTCATATACAAGTCTATTTGGGGATATTTTTATATATATATATATATATATATATATCCTTAGTAATTTATTTATATAAAATAGATGGATATGTGTTTAATGATATTAAAAACAAAATGCATTTCCAGGATGTTTGTGTCTATCATTGTGACTTTATTCTGAAGAATATAGACATAGGTGGAATATTGTCAATCACAAACAAAATTTTTAAAAGATTTTATTTATTTATTTGAGTGGTAGAGTTACAGACAGTGAGAGGGAAAGACAGAGAGAAAGGTCTTGCATCCACTTGTTCACTCTCCAGATGGCTGAAACGGCGGGAGCTGAGCTGATCTGAAGCCGGGAGCCAGGAGCTTCTTCCAGGTCTCTCACGTGGGTGCAGGGGCCCAAGCTCTTTGGCCATCTTCTACTCCTTTCCCAGGCTTTAGCAGAGAGCTGGATCAGAGGAGGAGCAGCCAGGACTAGAACTGGTGCCCATTTGGGATGCTGGCGCTGTAGGCGGAGGATTAACCTACTGCGCCACAGTGCCAGTCCCAGAAACAGAAATTAATTCATGAAACTGGCTGATCTTAGGTGAGGTGGGGAACACCAGGGAGTGCTCCCTGCATGGCCGGTAGGGGTGGCTGTAACCATGGCGGGTAATAGAAAAATCACCTGTTAAGCAGACAGCTGCTGCAGCTTGAGACTCAGGGTCTGTACCTACAGATGGGAAGGTGCTACACAGCCAGGAGCAAAGTTGAAGGGAATGTTGGCAAACAGGTCACAGCGTCTTTTTCATTCAGAAATGTGCTTCAGGAGGAGAATGCATTCCCTTATGCTGGCAGCTATCTAGACTTCACGATCTTACAACTTCATGAGGACTACACAATCATATTGGGTTAGGGTAGATACGGTTTCTCCTCGCAGAATTACTCAAACTGAATTATCTTCAAACAAAGCCAGGGTAAAGCAGTCAAGTGAGGAACCCAGTGATAAAAATGATGTCAGGGAGTAGAAAAGTTAGAAGATCTGATAAAGTTTGTTTCTCAGTCTCTCTTCAAATCCCTCCTATTAGTCATGTTCTACTTGTCAAAGGTAATTCATAATTTTATAGTTAAATAATTATTATAAAATTTACAATCTTTCCTAGGTGAATACTTCACAACTATTTTTTCATCTTATAAAATAAATATTTACTATTTTAATTTACATTATAGTACAAGGCTAAATATCGAGTTCAACAAATAAAAAGATACAATATTACACTAGGAAAATAAGCAAGGGCTATCAACAATAATCAAATGAAAGGATGTTTAACTTCACTTATAGACATTGGCCACAAGCCTAAATCGTGGTAGATGCTGAGAAGCAAAAGAAGTGGTCAAATTTCTGAACATCAGTGGAAGTGAAGGGAGAATCATGTAAGAAAAATGTCATCGTTTTAATCATATATCACTGCAAAGTTTGGGGTAGTACACTCAAAAAAGTGCCATAACTGCTTGGAGGGGTTACGATGACTATTACAGTTAGTAGAGGGAAATCTGTGCAAGGTGTTGAAAAGTTAATGGATGAGCTACATCCTTTTGTTACATACTGCGTGGAAGCAAGCAAATGCTGCTTCTAATATTTACAAAATACACATTGTTTCTAGGGATGCGTATGTTTTCCAGAAGGTCCAGCCTTGCTCAAATAATAAGTCTCTCAATAATGGCTTCAAGCATTCAAATTTTTTAACATTAACATGAAAAATAATGCAAGTGAATTGTTATAAATAAATAACGAGGTGGCCTTTGTCTTATTATTCTTAAACATCCTGATGCCTTAGCACAGTGGTTGTGCATAGCTAAATTTTAACCTGTCCTTGGAGAATAGAGTTGAGTAACTAGATTTGGGTTAATATAATAATGTTAATGTGTGCTTTGCCACCCATTGTATAAATTTTCAAGTTTGAGTAAATGATTGTTTTCAATTATTATTACCTTCTATTAGATAAATTTCTTATGCATGCTTATATTTCTTATTATTAAATACTCCTAGGAAATATATCCCTATATTTAAGATGCCATTATACCATATTTTTCAACTAGACATGAGATTGCTTCCCAGTGGATATTTATAATAGCTGGATATATTTTTGCACCATCTCAAATGGATACCTGCTGGCATCTAATAGGTGGAGGCTGTGGGTGGCAGCAAACATCCTATGCTGCACAGGATGACTCCTCACAACAAAGCTCACCCAGCTGCAAATGTCAGTAGTGGCTAGGGTAAGGGATCCAGCACCACCTGGTGTGCTAACATGTGGTATTGCTGCATAGATTTTATATTATGATGCCTACTGTCTGCAGTTTCATTTTACATAAACTAACCTATAAGAATTTCTTTGCTGTGAGGTATTTTAAATGGTTTACAACACATGTAAAGCCGTATCTTACTTCTGAAAATCATCTACACAGTTAATTGGATTCCATTGACCACACTGTACCTTAATCATCTGTACACTTAATAACTGAACAAAGGTTTGACAATTATGTCATGGAGAGGTGCTTCTAATTCCAGGTGACAACTCAGAAATAGTTTTAGGTCCTACTTTTCTCCCATGTTGATATATTTTTGTCTTGGATCATTACTTTCTGCAACCAAAAGACATTTAGGCTTTTTCATGCATCCCTAATGAAGACAATTAAAATACTTGATATATATTATATGGACAGGATCTCTTTTTAATTGTTTATTGTTTGCTTTCGTAGTGATCATTTATAGTAAATGAGCCTTGAAGTTAAAGAGCAGCTTGCTCTTCTGTTTATAATTTATCAATTTAGGTGATACTGACTGTCCTTAAGGGTTCAATCAGGAATTGGGAAACTGGTAAGATTCAATAAGATAATAAATTCTCAAAATTAACAGTTTTCCTTGGCAATTAATCTAAGATAAAAGCATAATTTTCTATACTTCTAAAATGGATTTATTCTAAAATAGTTATATTAGCTTTCTTTGCTACAAAATAATCTGAGAGAACCTGTTTTTTTTTTTAAGATTTTATTTATGTATTTGACAGGTAGAGTTACAGACTGAGAGAGAGAGAGAGAGACAGAGAGAAAGGTCTTCCTTCCATTGGTTCATTCTCCAATGGCTGCCACGGCCGGAGCTGAGCTGATCCGAAGCCAGGAGCCAGGTGCTTCTTACTGGTCTCCCATGTGGGTGCAGGGGCCCAAGCACTTGGGCCATCTTCTTTTTTTTTTAACTTTTATTTAATGAATATAAATTTCCAAAGTACGACTTATGGATTACAATGACTTCCCCCCCATACCGTCCTTCCCACCCACAACCCTCCCCTTTCCCACTCCCTCTCCCCTTCCATTCACATCAAGATTCATTTTCGATTATCTTAATATACAGAAGATCAGCTTAGTATACATTAAGTATGGATTTCAACAGTTTGCTCCCACACAGAAACATAAAGTGAAAAATAATAGATGATTTTTTTAAATGATGATGAAATCAGAGCAGACCTATTTTCATGTTTAATCCCAGTGAGAGTCAAGTTGGGAATTGATAATTTCTTTTTTTTTTTTTTTTACAGAGGATCAGTTTAGTATGCATTAAGTAAGGATTTCAACAGTTTGCACCCCCATAGAAACACAAAGTGAAATATATTGTTTGAGTACTCGTTATAGCATTAAATCTCAATGTACAGCACATTAAGGATAGAGATCCTACATGAGGAGTAAGTGCACAGTGACTCCTGTTGTTGACTTTACCAATTGACACTCCTGTCTATGGCATCAGTAATCTCCCTATGCTCCAGTCATGAGTTTCCAAGGCTATGGAAGCCCTCTGAGTTCTCCGACTCTTATCTTGTTTAGACAAGGTCATAGTCAAAGTGGAGGTTCTCTCCTCCCTTCAGAGAAAGGTACCTCCTTCTTTGAAGACCTGTTCTTTCCACTGGGATCTCACTCACAGAGATCTTTTGCCAGAGTGTCTTGGCTTTCCATGCCGGAAATACTCTCATGAGCTTTTCAGCCAGCTCCGAATGCCTTTAGGGCTGATTCTGAGGCCAGAGTGCTATTTAGGACATCTTCCATTCTATGAGTCTGCTGAGTATCTCACTTCCCATGTTGGATCACTCTCCCCTTTATTTACTCCATCAGTTAGCCATCTTCTATTGCCTTCCCAGGCCACAGCAGAGAGCTGGACTGGAAGAGGAGCAACCAGGACCAGAACTAGAGCCCATATGGGATGCTGGCGCTGCAGGCAGAGGATTAACCTAGTGCGCCATGGTGCCGGCCCCAGAACCTGTTTTTGAAGGAAAGAAGGAAAGAGATTTTTTAGGCTCACAGCTTACAGGATGACAGTGCTGTCAGATGATACTAGTGGATGCCATCACAGAATGCACATGGATGAGCGATCTCACAGGAAGACCCAGGAAGCAGACGGTGAGGCAAAAGAGGAGGGGGAGGCTGAGTGTATATCTGGGCTTTTTAATTTTTTAAAGATTTATTTGTTTATTTTTGAGAAGCAGAATTACAGAGAGAGAGAGAGGGAGCGACAAAGAGAGGTCCTCCACCCACTAATTTACTCCCTGAAGACAGAAACTGCCAGGGTGTTGGGCCAATCTGAGAGCCAACAGCCAGCTTCCAGCAGCCAGGAGCCGTGTGAGTGCCGGGGCTCAAGTACCTGGGCCAACCTCCACTTCTTTCCCAGGCCACTAACAGGGAGCTGGGTCAGATGTGGAGCAGCTAGATCTTGAACCTGTGCCCACTTGGGATGCTGGCACCACGGGCAGAGGCTTGATCTACTCTATCACAATGCCACCCGTCTCCGGCTGTTCTAATCTATCCCTTTGTGAGAACTGATGTCCAACAACATCTCCCAAGACTCAAGCACCTCCCAGGAGAAACACTTTCTAGACACTGTAATTGGATTATGCGTCCACCCTCATATCATCAACATTACTGACGATTAAACTTTTGGATGTGGGAGCCACATTTCATTCAAATTATAGCAATATTTAAGAGTTTGTACTTTCCAAATAATGAAACTTCATGAAACATCTCTCTGCACATGAGTGACAAAATATTAAATTGAACATCATCAAATTTGAGTGTTTTGTGCCTCAAAAAGCACCATTTCTTAACGGGATCATTTTGTTCCTGTGGAATTTCTTGAGCTCCTTATTTATTCTGGGTATTAATCTATTTTATCAGTTGTATACATTGCACATATTTTCTCCTGTTTTGTTGGTCGTCTCTTTGTTGAGGGTGTCCTTTGCCATGCAGAAGCTTCTTGGCTTGATGTAATCTCATTTGTCTGCTTTTGCCTTTATGGCCTCTGCTCCTAGGGCCTTATCCCAGAAGTTTTAGTCTAGACCAATGACTGAGGCATTTTCCTTGTTTTCTTCCAGCAGTTTGGTAGTTTTAGGCCTGATGTTTAGATTCTCGAATAGCGGTGAGTTTTTATTTTAATAGTGTATAAGGTAGGGGTCTTGTGTCATACTTCTGGAAGTATAGATCCAATTTGCCCAGTATCACTTCTTGAAGAGCTGGTCCTTTCTCCAGGGGGAGATTTTAGCTCATTTGTCAAAGATTAGTTGTTGCATATGCACAAATTAATTTCTATTCTGTTCCATTGGTCCACATGCCTGTATTTGTAAAAACACCAGAAAGTTTTGATTATAACTGCCTGATACATGTCTTGAAAACTGATATTGTGATGTTTCTGGCTTTGCTTATATTGTTTAAGATTTGCTTTAGCTATTTGGGGTCTCGTATTTCCATACGGATTTTAAGGTCATTTTCTCTATTTCTGAGAAGAATGTCCTTGGACTTTTGATTGTGAGCTCATTGAAATTGCAAATTGCTTTGGATAGTATGGACATTTTGATGATATTAATACTTCCAATCGAGAAACATGGATCTTTTAAAAAAGATTGAGTGTCTTCTGTTTTATTCCTTAATGTTTTGCAATTTTTACTGGGGAGATCTTTCACATCCTTAATTACATTTAACCCAATGTAATTAAACTTTTATAGCTTTTGGGATTCATACTGATAGTGGAAGTTCTTTCTCAGCTATGGCATTGTTCGCGTACACAAAGGCTTTTGATTTTGGTATGTCATTTTATATCTGCCACTTTACCAAACTCTCTTAAGAGTTCTAGTATTTTCTTAGCACAGTCTTTCAGTTCCCTTATGTATAGGATCATTTCATCTGCAGTGAGGAATAATTTTACTTTCTCCTTTCCCATTTAAGTTGCTTTTATTTATTTTTCTTGTCTAATGGCTCTGGCTAAAACTTCCAGAACTATGTTGGAGGATTAATGGGGAGAGCAGGCATTTTTCAAAGCACTGAGCACCAAAAAGGAAACCTATTAAAGTGAAATGAACACTGTGAGAAACGGTGACTTGATCAGCCCTCGCCCTGACTGTTGATGAGCAACTTGATACGTTATCCCTCTTAGTATTTTTTTTTTGTTCTACTTAATAATTTTGGTTGAATACTGTAATCAATACACAATTCTTCTTAAGTGCTGAAGCTTAACTGAAAAGTGATCGCTGTCAAATGTAAGAGTGGGAATAAGAGAGGGAGGAGATGTACAATTTGGGACATGCTCAAGCTGACTTACCTCAAATGGTAGAGTTAGAAACATACCAGGGGATTCCAATTCAATCCCATCAAGGTGGCATGTACCAATGCCATCTCACTAGTCCCAGTGATCAATTTCTGTTCACAATTGATCATAATGATAGGACTAAGAACCAAAGGGATCACATAAATAAGACAAGTGTCTACAAATACTAGCTGATAGACTAAAAAAGGGAGAGAATGATCCAACATGGGAAGTGAGATACACAGCAGACCCATAGAATGGCAGATGTCCTAAACAGCACTCTGGACTCAGAATCAGCCCTTAAGGCATGCGGATCCAGCTGAAAAGGCCATGAGAGTATTTCAGGCATGGAAAGCCAAGACACTCTGGGGAAAAAAAAAAAAAGAAAAAAACAAAACAACAACAACAAATAAAAAACACCTAAATGAAAGATCTCCACGAGTGAGATCCCAGTGGAAAGAACGGGTCATCAAAGAAGGAGGTACCTTTGTCTGAAGGGAGGAGAGAACTTCCACTTTGGCCATGGCCTTGTCTAAAAATGATCAGAGTCAGTGAACTCAGGGGACTTCCATAGCCTTGACAGCTCATAACAAGAGCCTAGGGTGATTACTGAGGCCATAAACAAGAGTGTCAATTTGTTAAGTCAACAATAGGAGTCACTGTGCACTTACTCCTCATGTCAGATCTTTGTCCTTAGCGTGCTGTACATTGAGATTTAATGCTATAACTAGTACTCAAGCAGTATTTTTCACTTTATGTTTCTGTGTGGGAGCAAACTGTTGAAATGTTTACTTAATGTATGCTAAACTGATCTTCTGTATATAAAGAGAATCGAAAAATGAATCTTGATGTGAATGGAAGGGGAGAGGGAGTGGGAAAGGGGAGGGTTGCGGGTGGGAGGGACGTTATGGGGGGGAAGCCATTGTAATCCATAAGCTGTACCTTGGAAATTTATATTCATTAAATAAAAGTTTAAAAAAAAAAGCATTTAATGCAGATGACCAAAAGACATAGAAAAGACGCCAGGATCACACGGAAACGCAAATATAAGCCACAGTGAGGTTTCATATTACCCCCATATAAAATGACTATAATCAAAAAATCAAAAAAAAATAGAAAATGTCAGTGAGGTAGTGGAGAAATGATATCCTAGTACACTATTAGTGAGAAAGCAAACTAGTAAAACCATTATGCAGGACAACAGAAAGACTCCTCAAAATCTGAAAATAGATCTGCCGTATGACCCAGCCATCCAACTCTTGGGCGTTTACCCAGAGAATGAACTCGGCATATGGCAGAGTTCTCTTTACCTTCATGTTTGCAGCAGCTCAATTCACAACAGCTATGATGTGGAATGAACCCTGATGTCCGTCAACTGATGACGAGATAAGTAAAATGTTGTATATGCTCTCAATGGAACACTACTCAGCCATAAATAAGAATAGCTCCTGACTTTCAAAACAAAATACTGGAGGGAAGCATCATTATGTTCTTAAAACTGCATAGAAAACACATACAATCTATTCCCTTTATATAAATAAATTTAAAACAAGGACATCGAAAACTTGAAAAGACAACCAATAGAAAAATAGAGCATATTTATAACCATATCTACGATCAATAATGTAGATGCATAAAAGTATGTTAATTGGCATTTCTTCAAGGAAGATATAAAAAAAATGAGTGAGTGGAGCAGACATAGCAGGTAAACCCGCCACCTGCAGTGCTGGCATCCCATACGGGGGCTGGCTCGAGTTGGCTGTTCAACTTCTGATTCAGCTCTCTGCTATGGCCTAAGAAAGCAGTAGAAGATGGCCAAAGTGCTTGGGCCCCTGAACCCATGTGGGAGACCTGGAAGAAGCTCTTGGCTTTGGATTGGCGCAGCCCCGGCCATTGTGGCCAATTAGGGAGTAAACTAGTGGATGGAAGATCTCTCTCTCTCTCTCTCTCTCTCTCTCTGCCTCTGCCTCTCTATAATTCTGCCTTTCAAGTAAATACATAAATAAATCATTTTTAAAAAGATGAGTGAGCATATAAAAAGATCAATGAGAGCATTAATCTTCAGACAAATGCAAATAAAACCACATGTGACACCAGTTCACACTCACTGAAATCAAAACATCAGATTGTAGAAAATATACCTGAGGATATGGCAGAATCATGGCCCTCACAACCTGCTGGTGGGGCTGTCAGGTGATACAGTCACTTGAAATAGTTGAGAATTCTTCAAGAGCTTAAACATAGAAGTATCATATAACTCCATAATTTCTCATAATCTTAGAAGGCTTATTGCATCATTATCCTTAATAATGAAAAAATTGAAAAAATTAAAATCATTCAGCTAATACATGACTTTGAAAAAGTTAGATATTCATATGCTGAAATATGTTTTATCCACAAAGGGGATGAAGCAGTGAAACTTGCATGAATCTAAATGCATTATGCTCAAAGGGATAAGTCAGTGATAACAGAGAGTACAATGTATTTTCATTTCATAAGAAGTATCCATAACATGGGTCCACACATATGGAAAGCCAATTATTTATCCTTAGATTGAGGAGGGAACAGTCAAATACTGGGATGATAGCTAAGGGTTCTGTGATTTATTTTATAGATGATACATGTGTTCTAAACCACCAGCAGTATAGTTGTACATATTTGTGAATATACTAAAACCATTGAATACTATTTGCAAAATAAAAAAAAATAAAATGGGGAAACTATGAGCTATTTATGAAAATAAACGGATGAATATTAAAAAAACAAGTAACACCAGGTGGAAGATCCATGTGAAAGGCAACATATTGACTCAAATTATTAGACATTTGCACAAAATCTTAGTTTTGATAACATAATCAATGACTCCCAGAAGAGGGAGTGTAGAATGAAGTAGGTAAAACATGGGAGGGAGTTGAAAAATGTAGCCTGTATGATACGTTGTGGTGGATTCATGATACTGCACATTTGCAAACCAACATAACTTTGTAACACAAATATTTAACCTTAACCTTTGTAAACTCAAAATTTATTTTGGAAACTGAGATATACAAAGATAGAGTTGAATGCATAGAGTGAATGTATAGGTAAAAACAGGGTATATGAATACATAGGTAAATAAACTTCTAAATATTGCCAATTTATGGTAGTAGAGAGAAGGAATAAATACACCATCCCCATTTGGCTATATTTCAGATCCTATGGACTGTAGTAAATATTCTCTTTATTTTCTTCAATCCCCTCTATCCATCATTAACAGCCTTGAGATATTCTGAGCACTTTACTATATACTACAAAAATACTGTTATCTCTTAAAATTCAATAATATCCAGATGTCAATATTGTTAAAATAGAATTTAGAAAATAAATTATGGCGCACTAAATTAATGAGAAATATAACTAGTGTTTGAGTATAATCATCCCCACACATACCTTAGCCTACTGACAGAAGCATGCACTTCCTTGGTTCCTTAGCAACTGCCTCCTGATTTGGCACAGAATTTATCCTGCTGTTCCGTAATTGACAATTGACATCCTCAGTGCATGGTTTAGATTTCCATCCCTGTGGGAGTATGGATTCTTTCATTCATCAATCAAACTCTGAACCTTGTAAAATGTTTGGCACAAAACAGCAACTCGATAGACACACACTTAATTTAATCACCATTCACTTTCTATTCAAGTCTATTGTATACCTTTCCAAGATTATACATGGCTATGCTTACATTCTCTAGCATCATTTGCTGAATTATTAGATTTTACTATCTTTTTCATAACTTTTTTCTCATGGAAATACAATATTTCCCTTTCACAGCCTTAAATCATTCAGTTGCCCACTCTCTCTGACAGCTGCAGCCATTTCTCTCCTCTGCTGCAAGGTGCCCTAACCTTCCCCTGACTGCAGAGCACACATCAATGGTGTTGCCACTTTGATTAATATTATTTTAATGCTCTATATGAGCCGGCATTCTAGTATGGTAGGTAAAGCCACCAACTGCGATACTAGCACCCCTATGGGCACCAGTTCATGTCCTAGCAGCTCCACATCCAATCCAGCTCACTGTTAATGGCCCCTGTCACCCAAGAGGGATAGCTGGATTCAGCTCCTGGCTCCTGGAATCAGCCTGGCCCTGTGCTGGCTATTGTTGTTGGAAGATCTCTCTCTGTCCCTCCCTCTCTCTGTGTACTTGTGACCTATAAATAAATAAATCCTCAAAAAATTTTCTATATGAGTTCTCACAAAATTAGCCTACATTTTTGACCCAAATACATACTCCCCAACGTATAGATTTTGCTAACTGAAAATCACACAATAAACATGTCTCCTTGTTCACTTTTATCTGGCCTGGAAATCACAATTTGATACTCATATTATTTTTGAATTTTCATATCACTTTCTACTAAGGTACTTAAGAAATGTTTTCCAATAGAAACAACTACTATCATTATATTGCAGTTGCTTTTCCTTTATTTTTTCAGAGGTGCGTGTCTCATTCTCATAAGCATACTAGAATTTTAGGTAAAAGTTGAACATTCATTTTCTTTTTTTTTTCTTTTTTATTTTTTGACAGGCAGAGTGGACAGTGAGAGAGAGAGAGAGAGAGAGAGAGAAAGGTCTTCCTCTGCTGTTGGTTCACCCTCCAATGGCCACCGCGGCCCGCGCGCTGCGGCCGGCGCACCGTGCTGATCCGATGGCAGGAGCCAGGTGCTTCTCCTGGTCTCCCATGGGGTGTAGGGCCCAAGCACTTGGGCCATCCTCCACTGCACTCCCTGGCCACAGCAGAGAGCTGGGCTGGAAGAGGGGCAACCGGGACAGAATCCGGCGCCCCAACCGGGACTAGAACCCGGTGTGCCGGCGCCGCTAGGCGGAGGATTAGCCTAGTGAGCCGCGGCGCCGGCTGAACATTCATTTTCATTTTTTTTTTTTACTAACTAGAAAAATTGACTGAGTACAACTCAATGGGGTTTTCGTTCTTAGTGGATTTAGAAGAGAATATTCTTTGGGTATGTTCATGAAAATTACTTGTATACTTAAGTGTTTTTGGTGCCTCTATTGGACTGTTTTTAGAAATAATAATGCAAGTGTTTTTGATTTGTTTGTTTTTTTAGAGTAATTACTTGATTACCACATTATGTAGTATTTTAATCTGCTGGTTACTAATTTTCTATTACAGATGGTATTTTTCTTTTTTAAAAGAAGTATTTATTTATTTGAGAGACCAAATTACAGCGAGAGAGAAAGAGAGAAAGAGAGAAAGAGAGAGAGAGAGAGAGAGAGAGAGGTGTTTTTCATCCACTGGATAACTTCCTGAATGTCCACACAGCCAAAGCTGGGCAGATCAGAGCCAGGAGCCAGGAGCAGGAGCGCTCTCCTGTCTCACACATGGGTGCAGGGGCCCAATGACATTAGTAGGGAGCCGGATCAAAAGTGGAGCAGCTGGGATATAAATGAGTGCCCATACGGAATGACAGCATCACAGGCGGCAGCTTAAACTGCTATGTCACAATGCCAGTACCCATATGTGATGCTGGCACTGCAGATGGCTGTCTTACCCGCTAGGCCACAGTGCTGGCCCCGACAGTGAGATTTTGATAGACCACTGCTCCAACAATGAATAACTAGGTGAGATTACACACACATACACACATACACACATACACATATACATTTGTGTGCACCAGGCAAAAGGAAACCATGGGATAAAAATTTCAGTAAGGGTAAATTTAATATGTGAGCTGGCGTGACATTGTGTCTTTCAGTTTCACTGCTACTGAGTTCTCAGTAACTCATTTTAACTTCTTTGCTTTGTATCAATTTGTTTGAATGTGCCACCATGTGCATTACTTGTCCCATCTCTGTGCGTTCTCAATGTCTGGAAAATGGTTTAAACTTCAGCAGAGAGAGAGATAGAAGTGATCTCTTTGCATGGGGAAGGCTGAATTTTTACAGAGTCCTCTTTTTGCCTTAGATTCAGCCAAAATATAACCACAACCACCACCCAGCTATCATGGGACAATGATGTGAAGACAAACCAATTTCTATTATTTTGAGAACCCTCTAGTTGGGTATCTTTGTTATAGCTGAATACCCTTTCATCTGGGTTATATATTAAATATTTGTCAAATGTTGAATGGAGTAGTTCCGTAAGGACACCTACAGTGTGTGCTGGTGGGTCACCATTTGAACATTGTACAGTAAGGAAATCATAATTGCATTCTGAAAAAATTATGGCACTTGCTATGCCATTGAAAAAACTGTTACAATTAATTCCTTAGAAAACTACTGAAAGTAATCAGAATGCCAGCTTACAAGTCTTAATGGTGGAAGTAGATATCTTGTTAAAAAGTTCAATGAAGCTGCATAGATCAAAATAAGAGTTTTCAGATTACTAAGCTGATTATTAATCTAATTACTATTGAATAAAGCAAATTTAAGACAGTCATAGACCACACCAAACATGAGGGCTCTCTGAAAGGCCATAGACAATATGTATTATGAAAAAGCTACACATATATTTCAAAAATTTTTACACAAAAGTAAACTTTTTTATGATTTATTTATTTATTTGAAAGTCAGAGTAACAAAAACAGAGGGGAAGCAAGGGAGAGAGAAAAATCTTACATTGATGGTTCACTCCCCAAATGGCTACAATGACTGGGGCTGGGCCAGGCTTTCCTAGGCATATTAGCAGGGAGCTGGATAGGAAGTGGAGCAGCTGGGAAAAGAACTGGTACCCACAGGGGATGCTAGCACTGCAGGCATCAGCTTTAAATGCTGCGCTACAGTACTGGCCCCGCAAACTAGACATCTTTTGCTTCCATTTCCCATCCTATTGAAGAATATGTAATAGATTTAAGAGCTGTGGCCAGAAAAGGTTTTAATATGTGGTAACTTTCAGAATATCTAGAAATTACTGTTGGTATTAAGTAATAACAAATTTATCATAGTCAGCCAGCTGGATAACTCATCGGATATTGTTACTTTCAGGAAGCCATGGTTATGTAACTAAGTATCGGATATTGTTACTTTCAGGTAGCCATGGTTAGGTAACAGTTTGTAACACTGCAATCTGAGTGGAAATAGTAATTGTCTTTGCCTGATCCTGGCCTTCAAACATCGGTCTTGTGATCTTCTCCCCTTCTTCCTCCTGCTTCACAGACAAGGTATGTAACCAGGTTTGTTCCTGCAGAGCACAGTAGTTTTGGACGTGGTGGTAGAGACACCAAATGAAATTAAAATGTTTCACTTAATGGTCTCAAAAATGAAGTTCTTTTGACCATTGTGCATTTCCTGGATACCATGTGACAGATATGCGTTTCTATTTTGTCAAAACCTCAGTATTGTATGTCTTTGAATAGAGGAATTTAAATGAAGTAATACAGAATTATCACTTGAATTTGAAATGTTTGTATTTATACCAACTAGAAGTACTAGTGAGTTAATGCTTCACTCAATTTTTCCAATATGTGTGTCTTTCAGAAATTTATCAACTGCATAGTCCAGAAGAGCACATTTGCTTCCTGGCAGAGTATAGTTTTTTAGGGGGACGGTTTTGTACATGTTTTACTCTAATAATTCAGCTGGCGAAAGTGATTGTTTTCCAACAAGAATGATATATGTGTGTACATATGTATGAATGTGCATATATGTATGTGTGAATATGTGTGTCTGCACATGTGCAAGTATGTATGTGTGTATGCATGTGTATTGTATCTAAGCATACACATATGTGGACAGGTGCATGCGTGTCCTGGTATGGACGTTCATATCATTTATGTGCATGCATGTGTCTGTGTATAGATCTATGTTTTCAAATCTTTGTAATTTCCTTTGTTAAGGACTAGAAATTATTAAAAGGATGCAGTCTTGTCATTTGCAACATAGATGGAACTGGAGGTCATTATGTTCAGTGAAATAAGCCAAGAACAGAAAACAAGCATCACATGATTTTGCTCATGTATGGCGTTTAAAAAAGTTTTTCTTCATAGAAGCAAATAATACAATGGCACTTGTAGTGGGCATTGTGGTTCTGCAGGTTAAGCATCCTCTCAGGACACCTGCATGCCACATGGCAAGGCTCCTGTGAGTCCCACGTCCTTTGCTTCTGATCTAGCTTCACACTAATATATGCTGAGAGGCAGCAGGTGATGGCCCAAGTGCTTAGTCCTCTGTTAGACAGCTGGTAGACCTGGATGGGGTTCCAGGCTCCTGGCTTCAGTGTGGTCCTGCCCTGGCTGTTGCTGGCATTTGAAATGAACCAGCAGATGGATGATCTCACTGTTTCTCTACCTGTTGAAAAGGCAAAAATAAACGAACCCTAAAATGCATACACATACACACACATGTATATGTACATAGAAATGCATGGATATAATGGTGGTTACCAGAGGCTGAGCAGGAAAGAGGGAGGGAGTGATGGGGAAATGTTGATTAATAGGTTCTAGGCTATAGCTGTATAGAAGCAAAACACTCTGAATTTCTATTACACAGTACAATAAATATAAAAAATTTTAATATACTGCATATTTCTCTATCTTAAAAAACAAGTAAAGTTGAAGATATGATTTTGGATGTTGGCATCAAAAAGAAATTTTAAATATGGAGTGGACCAGTGAATAGAAGATCTTGCTCTGTCTTGTTCCCTCCCTCCCTTCCTCTCTTCCTCCCTCTCTATCATTCTGCCTTTAAAATATATAAATAAAAAACCTCTTAAGAAAATTAGTGTCTGGGGGTAGGTGCTTGTTGCAGTGGTTAAGACATCACTTTGAGGCCATATCCCATGGAGCAGTGCTGGCTTCAAGTCCTGGCTCTGAGCAGATTCTAGCTTCCTGCTAATTGTGCATCCTGGAAGACAGTAGGGATCTCTCAAGTAGTTGGATTCCCACCATCCAAATGGGTATCCACCCTGGTTGTTGTGAGCATTTGGATTGTAAATCAGGGGATGGGAGATTTCTGTCTGTCTGTCTAATTGCTATTCCCTGACTCTACATCTCTCTCAAATAAATACAGTTTATGAATAAATAAAACCAAAAATCAAATTTATCTTAAAATTTCAAGGGCATAGTTCAGTGATTTAACTGGGTTTCCATTGTTGTGTAACAGACCTCTAGAAAACTTTTTTCCTGCCAGTTCCAAACATAACATAATATAAATAAGCTGAAATGGAAGTGTGGTTGTAAATGTGTACTTATGTGCACAAACATTAAATGCACAGTGCAAACCATAGAGTAACTTTGACTATGTCTTTGAATAAGAAAACCTAAACTAAGTACCAGGGTATAGCAGGTTTGAACATGATATAAAGCTCAAAAGTGCAGTTTACAATTAAAAAATATTTTATACACTGCAAAATTAATGGATTACGTCACATTGATAGGTACTAAACTCATTAACATTAAAATTTTCTAACTATAACAGAGTATGGAAAATATAAAAAGCCCCCTAAAAATTTTGGTATTTACATAAACACACCAAGGAGTTCTTTTCCTTCACAAAGTTTATTCCAATATCAACAAACATGTGCTTTTGGGAAATATATTTAAATATACTTAAATGCAAGCCATATTTTCTAAAACTTTTAAACAAAACATAATTGGTGACCAGTGCCGTGGCTCACTAGGCTAATCCTCTCCGCCTTGTGGCACCGGCACACCAGGTTCTAGTCCTGGTCGGGGCGCTGGATTCTGTCCTGGTTGCCCCTCTTCCAGGCCAGCTCTCTGCTGTGGCCAGGGAGTGCAGTGGAGGATGGCCCAAGTGCTTGGGCCCTGCACCCCATGGGAGACCAGGAGAAGTACCTGGCTCCTGCCATCAGATCAGCGCGGTGCGCCGGCCACAGCGCGCCGGCCGCGGCGGCCATTGGAGGGTGAACCAACGGCAAAGGAAGACCTTTCTCTCTGTCTCTCTCACTGTCCACTCTCCCTGTCAAAAAATAAAAAATTAAAAAAAATTAAAAAACATAATTGGCATTTAAAATTTTAGCTATTGCAAAAACTTGTAATGATTTCTTAACAGTATTTTCACATAAAACATAATATAAAAATTATGATTAACTAGAGTTCATATAGGAGATAAGAATCTTACAATGCAAAATGTAATAGGATAATGAAATATGCAAAAAGAAACATTGCAGGAAGTTAGTAGATTGTCAGAATTTTAAAACATGTACTTTAGAATATACACGTGAAAATTACTGGGTTATCAAATAGCATTTTAAGTGGCATATATTTAAAAGATACATGACATTACTAAGGGTGCAGGAGCCCAAGCACTTTGGGCATATTCCACAGCTTTGCCGGGCCAGAGCAGAGAGCGAGATTGGAAATGGAGCAGCCAGGACTTGAACTGGCGTCCATATGGGATGCTGGCACTGCAGGCAGTGGCTGTACTCATTACACTACAGTGCCAGCCCCTATTTTTTTTTTTTTTTTGACAGGCAGAGTGAGAGACAAAGAGAGACAGAGAGACAGAGAGAGAGACAAAGAGAAAGGTCTTCCTTTGCCGTTGGTTCACCCTCCAATGGCCGCCGCGGCCTGCGCACCGCGCTGATCCGAAGGCAGGAGCCAGGTACTTATCCTAGTCTCCCATGGGGTGGAGGGCCCAAGCACTTGGGCCATCCTCCACTGCACTCCCTGGCCACAGCAGAGAGCTGGCCTGGAAGAGGGGCAACCAGGACAGAATCCGGCACCCTGACCGGGACTAGAACCCGGTGTGCTGGCGCCACAAGGCGGAGAATTAGCCTAGTGAGCAGCGGCGCCAGCCCTAGCCCCTATATTTTCATTATACATGGCTATATACATAGCTGAGGTGTGTTGTGATGTTTTCACATTTGTAAAACATTAAATTAAATTAAATGCTAAATTGTGAAATGACAATATAAGCTAAGGGGAAGTTCATTAATCAGCGTGTACATTTGTTACAAAGACAACCTTGAAGTGTGGAAACTAAAACAGCTCATCAGCTATATTTCACAGAAAAAAAGGCAAGAAAATTGTTAATATGTGAATACACATGTATATAATATATAATTTTGCCATACAAATTGGCATAGGTATATGCTTTCTGGGAATAAAATAAATCAAATATACCCAATGACAATTTAAATTTAATTGCATCTATTGCTTAAATCCTATTAGACTTTAAATAATCAATACTTGCTACTACAAGGTATATGATTTCTATAACTTTGTATAATGTAGAAAAATGTGGAGGAAAGTGTTTAGTTTAATAAGGAATTTTATATTTAATTCTTGGAAATTCATTGAGGCTGGCACCACGGCTCAATAGGGTAATCCTCCGCCTGCGGCGCCAGCACACCAGGTTCTAGTCCCAGGCCGGGTGCCGAATTTTGTCCCGGTTGCTCCTCTTCCAGTCCAGCTCTCTGCTGTGGCCTGGGAATGCAGTGGAGGATGGCCCAGGTCCTTGGGCCCTGCACCCGCATGGGAGACCAGAAGAAGCACCTGGCTCCTGGCTTCAGATCTGCGCAGTGCCAGCTGTAGGGGCCATTTGGGGAGTGAACCAACAGAAGGAAGACCTTTTCCTCTGTCTTTCTCTCACTGTCCACTCTGCCTGTCAAAAAAAAAAAAAAAATCATTGACTCTTTTTTCAAAGAGCATATTTACAATATGAACTGAAATTGTGTGTTAATGACTACACATGTGGAAATTGAGAGTGGGAAGTAGCATGACTATCAAAGCTTGAACTAATTATCCAAAACATGAGAAAAATGAGGTCACTCTAGGTTAATTCGTGTGTTAAACAGGAGCCTAAAAATCAGAATTCCTTATATCCAAGCCAACTTCTCTTTCCATATGAGTGACCTCTAAAGGTAGAAGAAAATGCTCCAAAACAGTAGGTATTCATCTCAGACTCATTTTTAGATAATCAAAATATGCTAGGATACTTAGAAATTGCATTTTAATTATTAAAATGTGAATCAATGTAAATGAGTTGACATCACACAGTTCCCTGGGTTTCTGTCTGCTGGAGATGCTGTTGACAGGTCATCAGTAAGAGGACTTTGAGACTAGGATTCTTTGTCGTCTTTCAACTCTGAGTAATTCCATGATAAGAAAGCTGAACACCTGGTATCATCTTTTTTTTTCTAATTTTTTGTTGTAATTTTTTGGTTATAAAGTTTTTCTAATTTTTCAAGATCCCTAAATTATAGACTTTGATGTAACCCACTAACTAAACTTTCCAGGTTTTTGTGTAATGATATACAATTTTATGTTTGGTTATGGATGATTTGTTTACTGATAAAATACCAGCTTCTCACAGCATCTTAAAATGAGTAAGCCTATTTTTGCCTGGTGATATGCATCTGTTTTCTAAGTTCATACAATGAATTTTACTGCTGAAATGAAAATACGAACGTTCACAAATTGAATATTAAGAGAAGACAGATTTCTTCCCACTGTTTTTGGATGAGATGCTGACAATGAGCAGTGGGAGGTAAATCCATCTAAATGTCATTCAGTGAGGTCTTCCTGTCTATTGTCTAAAAAGCAGGAAGCTACAGAAACTACTGCTGCAAAAATGTGTAAAATCATGTGCCTTTAGGTTTCTATGGCTTCTTTCTCTCTTTTTGAATATTAGTATAATCAAGTAGAAGTTCAAAACAATGTTTTCAGGTAATATTCACAAAGTCATGGATGGAAAATAATATATAATTTCTGTTAGCCATTAATTCAGATATTATTATGCTGAGTGATCCAATTTGCTCACAAAAATTTAACATTAGATAATCGATTCACATACTTCACTATGTATACTTCTTCCAAAATAATGGAAAGAAGAAAAATTTACAATATTTTTAAAAAGGCATACAGGAAAAAATTTGTTATAATATTGAAATAAAAGTTATACATCTCATCTAAGCTTAAACATAATATAAAGATATAATACATGTCCTGGGTTAATTATAGCTTACTATCTTTGCATATCTGATGTCACGGATTTATATAGATTATTGTAGTTGAAAATGAAATAACTAAGCCGGCGCCGTGGCTCAATAGGCTAATCCTCCACCTTGCGGCGCCGGCACACCGGGTTCTAGTCCCGGTTGGGGCGCCGGATTCTGTCCCGGTTGCCCCTCTTCCAGGCCAGCTCTCTGCTGTGGCCAGGGAGTGCAGTGGAGGATGGCCCAGGTGCTTGGGCCCTGCACCCCATGGGAGACCAGGAAAAGCACCTGGCTCCTGGCTCCTGCCATCGGATCAGCGCGGTGCGCCGGCTGCAGCGGCGGCCATTGGAGGGTGAACCAACGGCAAAGGAAGACCTTTCTCTCTCTGTCTCTCTCTCACTGTCCACTCTGTCAAAAATTTAAAAAAAAAAAAAAAAAAAAAAAAAAAGAAAATGAAATAACTATATAGAAAAGACTTGCTTAACAGTTATTTATTTACCTGATTGAAGAGGAAGAGGCAAAATACTTGGTAAATATGCAAAATTTACTGTTAAACAGAACATCTTATGTTCCCAGATTAAGAAACTATCGCTGTTCTATTCAAGGTACATTATACTTAATGACAAAAAGAGACGAACATGAAAATTACTGACCCTGGAGTGCTAAATCCTGGATTTGCATCCTGATCTTGCTGTAAATTTGAATACAATCCCAAACTATACTGAAAAGTAATCCTCTTCATACAAATAGCAGAACTTCATGTGGGGCTTTGAAATGAAAAGCTTTTGAACTCCTTGTGTATCTTAAGGAAAAGTAAAACATAATCAGTACTGTGTTTTAGAAAGATTTTTCTAAGGGCAGGCGCTGTGGCATAGTAGGCTAAGCTTCTGCCTGAGCACTGCATCCCATATGGGCTCTAGTTCTAGTCCTGGCTGCTCCTCTTCAGATCCTGCTCTCTGCTATGGCCTGGGGAAGTCCTCTGCACCCACATGGGAGACCCAGATGAAACCCCTGACTTCTAGCTTCAGATCAACACAGTTCTAGCCCATGGGGCCATTTGAGGAGTGAACCAGTGGGTGGAAGACTTTTCTCTCTGTCTCTCCCTCTCTCTATCTGTAACAATACCTCTCAAATAAATGATCTTAAAAAAAGATTATTCTAGGAACAATGAAGCAATGGATTGAGAAGGATCCATAAAGGAGTGTACATATCTGTAAGGACACAATGCACTCTTTACATCTGAAGTAATGGGCATCTAGCTAATGTAGAGACTTGAGTGACAGAGAAAGGGATCAATAAGGAAGATAGTAGAGTCAAATGGACATTAACAAACATTTGTACAGTATTTTACATATGCAGAAGTGAGGCACAGGAGGTTTAAAATAATTTCCCCTGGGTCATATGGACTACTCCCAGAATCCATGGACATAATCACTACTGTTTATTCACAAAGTTAGCCACATATAGTAGATAAACAACACAAAGACGAGAAATGTTTCCACATTCCATGTGTAATGTAGCTAACTGTGTGGTGGTAGGATTCACTGGAGCACAAATTATTTGCCAATAAGTCAAGTAATGACAGTACTCTGACTTCATGTGAGACAGGATTTTAGGGAACCAGGTTCGTGTTTTGTCTCTATAAGACTCAGAATGGAAATGTAGATTCCAGTTGGGATAGACCAGTCTTCTGTCAGTAAAAACAAAACTATAGTAGCAGGGCCACCGATGTATTCTTACAGAATCTGCTCAGATTTGGCATTTGCCATTTTGTTTAAAAATATAATCTAACCTACACTAATATTAAGGTCAAAAGAATTATCCAACCACAGGAAGAGCCACAAGACTAAAATCCCATAAACACAGTCCAGATGGAAAAGGGAAGATTGTATTTTGCTCTAAAGCAAAGCGTAACCTATAGAGGTAAGACAATTCTGTCTGCAAGAATAAGCTGAGGAAAATGAAAATGTCTTGAGGGTGGCGTTTTGTCTAGAAGTTAAGATTGCTGCATTACAATCAGAATATTTATATTCAATTCTTGGCTCTGGCTCCTGCTTCCAAATTCCTGCCCATGTAGACCATTAGGAGATAGAATGTGATGTCTCAAGTAGTTGGGTCCCTGCTTCCCACATGGGAGACCTACACTGAGGCCATTAAGAGCATTTGAGGTGTGAAACAGCAATTGGAAGATCTCTCTCTGACTCCTTGTCCCTGTTTCTCTGCTTTGCATTATTAAAAATCTTGGACAGAATTGCGCTAAGTAGATGCAAGGAAAAATAATGAGATTTCTCTGAGACAACTTTGTAGAGATTCTTTCTTGACTTACATCAGGCAATTAGAAACAAGTTTACCAGCATTCCTTGGAATAACATTGAAGAGTAGAGAAGTAGTAGTTTCTGAAAGAAAGACTTACAGAGAAAGATTAGGGATGGAGCAAAATTAATGATGTCATTGCCCAGATCATAATGAAAACACAGTGTTTAAAAGACTGTGAGAGATAATTGTTGATTACATCTCTAATCATAGACAAGTAAAAGTAATAGTTTTTTTCTCTAATATACGACATGTTACCATCATGCATCATGATGTTTATAATGTTTAATATTAGTGGAACCTAACATAACCATGATGGAGACAAGAGACAGATTCTTAATAGAGAAAGGTAGGGTGTGACAAGGACCAATGAGGAAGATCAATGTAAGCACCAGAGGAGGCCACATCAGCCAATGGCCATGACCACTGTGACCCTGTTGGAGCATTCGATCAACTTCCTCAAGCAAAAAGAGTTACTCAGGCTTTGACCTCCCAGGGACTCCATCTCCAGAGCACCTCCCAACAAGCACTTCAGCTTCACCTCATTAGCATATCAAACACAGCAAAGGTGATTCTGGCAGCTGCGACCTGATTGGCTCATCATATGCACCACCGTATTAGCATACATAGTAAGAAATCCAGGAAGATTCCTCACTTAAAAATATGAAAACCTGTACATACCACCACTTCTTTGGCTACCCATTTTGGAAACTCTTGCTATCACTTCCAGGAGCTTTCTCTTTCTCTTTCTTTTCCAATTTCCCCTTTTTTCCCTCACTTCATAAACTTCCTTTGCATAGGTTTAACTCTTCATGGTCATGAGACAAAGACCTGACAGAGACAAAGAGTTTTAGAATAATAGGCCTCTAACAATCGAAGCTATAAAATTTCTACAGACTCAGCAGAAAGAAAATCTGCAACATGCATGTTAGAAGTATTAGGATAATCTTTAGGGGTTATAACTATTGAATTTACTTTCTATAATGTTTTATTTAGTTCCTGTTGTTTTACATTGGTATCAGAGTAATTAAAATGACATTTTTTTAGCATTTTCACTTATATAATTGCTTCTGATGATACTGAACCAAATAATAGCATACTAAAATTGATATTTTTTCTTTAAAAATGAGAAAATCTGCTATAAGTTATGCTCCATAGTTCCTCAGAAGAATAAATCACCTGTGTGTTAGTATATGAGAAATAAACAGAGAACTTCAGTAAAGATGCATAAAATTCTTTCAGGTTTAGTAATAAAAGCATCCACCATGTTGTTGGTTTAAGCAGCGTTAATGGAGTAAGGGGAGCCGAAGTCTGAATGCAATGCATGAGGCGTGTATAAGAATGAAGCAACCTGTTTGCAGACAGTACATGAAAGAGGAGGTTAGTTATGTGTGGCAGCTTGTAAGAACTTCCCTTCGGATAACTTTTGAATACTTAAAATATAATCCCTTTTATTCATTTGACTAAATTTAGAAGAGGTGGAAATATCACCTCTCCATCCCTCAAAAAAACATGTAATATAAGGACAAATGAAGCAATTCCATAAAGATTAAGTAGATAATGAAATGCAAGGCACATATGAATAAGGTATTCAGGGGGAAAACACACACATTTATTCACTGAAATAGAAAAAAAGCCCAGTCTGCATACAGGTAAGGTACTCCAAGGGGAAGAATGTGGACAGAGTGCACTTCTGATGCCTTCTACTTTCTCACTGAAGTGATAGTTATATTAATTTCCGAGAGATACTGTGTAACCAGTGCAGTAAAGCCTATCTGAAGAGGTAGGACATTTTGGCATGATCTCTGTAGTACTATCAGTTAACAATATTATTTAATACAGATAGTGAGCTATAAATAACCTCCTATATCTTACTTAGTCAACATTCCAGTACTGTTTTATGTTTGATTCCTAAATGAAGTGTGAAGTTCACAGAAAATAGCACAGTTAAGTAAAAGGATGCATTTATGATTAAGCTTTTGTTTATAATTGACATGTAAAGTCATCCAAGGTTAATAATAAGACAGTGATCAGAGTTACGAATCATTGGGACCCTGCTTTGGGTGTGGGGTGCTTAAGAGAGATGTGACTGATAACTTGGCAGAAAGCAAAGAGTTTATTATTCTTTAAAGAAGCAAGGGAACAAGGGAAGCAGTAAAAAAGGAAAATGAGGCAATGAAAGGAGACAACATTGTCATTGAACATGGGCAGAGCTGCTGCTGCTGAGACTTGCTGGGAAGCCCTTGAAACAGTTTTGTCATCAATTTTATTATTAGAACATTAAGATATTTTAGGAACCTTTAGTAGTTAAGAAAATAGGCATAAATGATAATAAAATTTTGTACCTATCTATGAAATGAAGATGATTTTACTAAACTTTTTACTGTAGATCTTCCCACACCTACAGCTTTTGAGTCATAGCTGTGATTCACATTTTTAATACTATCTTAATGGTCTCTAACTTAAAAAATTAACTGAAGAGTATACTTAAAGAGAATGAAAATTAAAAAAAAAACACTTTTACATTCCAAAAATATAAAACTATTATTTCTCACTGCAATACTTGATTTTTACAGTTTTCTTCTTTCTGAATTCCTATTCAACTTTCAGAAAAAGCTTTTTTTTTATAAAGAAATCTGTGAAAATTGTCAAACACTTCATTCACTATATCACGTTGCTGACATCATGTTGTAGAAAGCTCTGCCAGTTAAGGTACTATACAGAATTGTGCTTGTTCAAATGTGTTTTATTTTTATTATATATGTTTTATTGATAGTGGGTAAATTCTTTGACATTGTGTTGGCATCTTATTTCCCACTGTGTCCTATGCACATCGTAAGCATTTGGTAAAGGTTTAACAATTCAGAATTTAACACAAGAGTTTAAACTGAGAGAAGATAAAGAGAAGACCTGATGTGTGTGCCAGAACAGATAAAAAAAAAAAAAAAAAAAAGTCCTTCACATTTCAGTCCTTATATAGACTCAATAGACACTAGGAACAGTTTGTTCAATATTCATTATTATTGCAAATAAGGAAAAAGGAGTAATAAAGTACAATTAAAAAAAGCATAAAGAGCTACTTACTGGAGTACAAAAACTAAATGAGGTTCCTTTAAAAAATTATTTATTTATTTGGAAGGCAGAGGCAAAGAGAGGTCCTCTATCCACTGGTTCACTCCCCAGATAGCTGCAAAGGCTGAGCTGTGCTGATCTTAAGCCAGGAGCCAGTAGCTTCTTACAGGCTCCCAGTGTGGGTACAGGGTCCTAAGGACGTGGGCCATCTTGTACTGCTTTCCCAGGCCATAGCAGAGAGCTGGATCGGAAGTGGAGCAATCAGGACTCGAACCGGCACACATATGGGATGCTAGCACTGAAGGTCGCTGTACCCACCACGCCATGAAGTTCCTTAATGAGAGGAATGCTCAGTCAAGGAAGGGAGAGAGAGGTTGCTTCTAACCTTAGCTTTACTGTCCACATGAAGACATTAATTTAATAAAATTAAGTTTGGAAATTCTCTGGATAGAATTTAAATGCATGGATTTAGCTGAATATTATAATATTTTATAATACTTAGAATACTCCATTAAAAAGTTTTCTTTGGCCTCAGTGCCATGAGTGTTCAATACAAAACTAGGTACTCAGTTAGAAAAATGCATTCATTTAATAACTTAAAAAAATTAAAAAGAAATAACATAGAAAGTTAAGGGCAGTACACCTGTTCCAAGACTCCCACCATGACTCATGCCTTTCACCTGGGGCTATCTATCTAGCTCCCTCCCACTATCCCTCCCTACCTATCGATTTATCTATGCATCATCCTGTCCATCCATCCATCAGTACTTACATACATACATTTTCTCTGTCTCTCTGTCTCTAGACCCCAGTCTCCCTCTCCATATATCTTACTGTATTTGCTAACTCCAGGAATCTTCATTGTAAGATTATATAAAGATTATTATAGTGGACCCTAATAGTGGAACCTACTAGGGTTCTTCAAAAGTTTATGGAAAATACATTTTATGAAAACATCTAGGCATGAGAGTAAAAAAAAAAAAATTGTAATAAAATTGTGTACAGTGGAATACGCTGAGCACAACCCATCTTGTTATCACCCTATTCCTGTCAAATGAGTATTGTTTTGCTTTGATTTGTTTAATTTGAGGTTTTTGATTTGTTTAATTTGAGGTATGGAGAAGGAGAAAAATATGCTGAAACTTTACAGATACCGAGTAGTAGAGGAAGGATTGGAACCTGGGCAATTGCTACCCAGGTTGTTCCTTTTGTAACTATTTTTCAAAATAATGTAAACACAAAATATTTTCTAGTAACCATTTGGTAAAGAACAAATGCAAAGAAAATATCTTACTTATATTTGCACTTGCCTTTTGCCAATTTTGTCAAGATACAATTGGAATTCAAAGTTTTCTAACAAATTGATATTAACAAATAAAGTATTTCAATATAGATTTCAAATATTATAACTAATAAAATTCCACAACAATTACCTTCCAACATTGCACATAGAACTATTCATGAGCTATAATGTCATTGTAGTAATAAAATGCATGTTCAGAAAAAACATGTTATCATTTTATTGTGTTTAATTTAAGCATAGAATTGAGCATAGCCACCTGCAAACTACAAAAATGTCATAATGCTATAATTTGAAAGGCATATCAAAACACAGAAAAATGCAATGTCAGAGTAAAACCTTGTCAATATACTGCTGTAATCGTCAAAATCCTTATGTATTGTACAACGTTTAAAATTATATACAGACTACAAAAATGATCATTGTGTCAAGATTTTGCTACAGAGCTGAAACCCAGCTGCATTTACAGTTTTATTACAAACAATTTAGCACCTTTCTAAGTTCCTGGCAGGCTGAAACCTTTCAGAAGCAAGTGTCTTTTATACACACAATGATGGTGATGGCAACTGTGTTGCTCTCATTGTGAGCACTGCCATTATCCTAACTCCCAAAAACCTTTAGTACGCTAAGCTATATTGTTTTGACTCCTAGAGAATAAGGGTGAAGTCAAGGTGTTCAGTGGCTGGAAAAGTCAGGGTTGAGAAATGCAGCAGTATGGTGGCAGTTCTCCAAGAACAAGCAGTTTTGTTCAGAGACAATGCCTCTGTCGCATTTTCTTATGGACAAAGTAACAAAAACCTCTGCAGGGTCCATTGGGACCCTTTAGCTCTCACTGTGTACTGCGTGCCCAATTCTCCCCTCAAAGAGAAAGGGAAGTATATATTCAAAACCTAGGTAAAAGAGAGTGTACTCAGAATCCTTATTTCCACGGGACTGAATGAAGACACATGGTCTAAGCATATCCTCTAGTTACGGGCTCAGGACTGAATTTTTACTTCTGAGCTGTTTGTCTTTTCAACCAAAGCGATTTTATCAGTGCATGGCTTTTTGACTTGTGTTTAAACAAAGAAGGATATTTAGAAACATTAACTCCTTCATAAAAGAAATTGGCATTAAAATATTTCATTTGTTTTTCAGATAAGTTGTGCTTGTTTGCTTGAATGGATGAGAGAAAGGAGGAGGCTGTGTGTGTGTGTGTGTGTGTGTGTGTTTATGCGTGTAGCAAGAATTCCTATCAATTGTTTTACTTCTCAAATACGCATAAAAATTGGGGCTGGACTGGCCCAAGATGGAGCCTACAACACAATCTGCTTCCCATGTGGGTGTCAGGAACCCAGCTGTTTGAGTCTGCACTGCTTCCTCTCAGGGTTTCCATTGAGAGAAAGCTGGAGTGAGAACCAGATGTGGAGAGTGGGATACAAGAACCAGTAGGATGAATGCCTACTCTCAAAGAGTAATAGAGGGGATAGGAAAGGAAGACCGAGATGGGGAGCGTGGGCAGGAGGCAGGATATGATGGGAAGTATCACTATATTCCTAGCTCTGTATGTTTAAAATACATGAAATTTGTTCACCTTACATAAATAAAAATTTTTTTAGAAAAGAGCAAAAAATAATATTTGAGCGAACTTGTTATTCATTTATCAATTTGAAAGGCAGACAGACAAAAAGGAAGATGGAGATCTCCCATTCGCTGATGCATCCCAAATGCTTTGGCCAGGCCACAGCCGGGAGCCAGACTTCATCTGTGTCTCACCTGGCTGGCAGAAATCCAAGCATTTACATTGTCACACGCTCCCTCCCCAGGGGCACATTAGGTAGAAGCTGGAATCAGGTGCAGTGCCAGCACTCAAAACCAGGCACTCCAGTATAGGATGCAGATATCACAAGTGACTTAACCACTGTGCCAAACGCCACCCCCACTTTCAAATAAAGTATTTATTTATTTAATTTATATGAAAGGCAAAAAAGACAGAGAAATGGAGAGACTTAGGGAGAGAGAGAAATATTCTAAAACGAATGGAAGTGAAGGAGCAGCTTATAGTGGTTTCTATAAAGAAAAAAAATGCACACTAAATGAACAGGAAGTGCCAGGCCCTGAGAAACAAACAAGAAAGGTTTTTTTTGTGTCTGGAACTGGAGAGGATCCACCCTTTCATAAAGGTAAGACTATAAAAGAAGAAGGCAAAATGGTATGGGAAAAAGGAAAAACAAACTCTAGTCCAGTCTTTTGTGTCATGTTAAGAACTTGATGCTACTTGGACTTTGAATGTAAAGCAATGCTGAGTGATAGTGACAGATTCAGGGGCAGCACTGTTGGTGCAGACAAGCATGGCAGAGGGGAAACCATGCTGCACATGTTCCTTATTTCCACTTTTTTTTTAGAAATGGCAAAGGAACATATTCGAATGGCAGGTTCAGATGCAGTTGTGGTAGATTTGGTGGGATATTTACAAATATCCAGTTCATGATTCAAAATGTTGAAGTCATAGAAGTATAATCATTTATAAATGATTTATATAGAACTCTTTTATGCCGAATTATATATTATAGCAAGAGTGAATACATTTTTATTTTTGAGCATATTGACTTATTTATGACTAGCTTAAATGTCATCTAGGATATTTTAAGATGTGATTGCATAGATAAAAATATTAAACGTAAAATTGGGCTGTAAATCTCAATAAACAGGATAAATAGTAATTCTTTGAAAAGGCAGAATACATAATTGATTTTTGTAAATTGCCTGGGCATTTACAGAGATTGTTCAGTGAAATCCTTTGAATACAATGAGTGTATCAAGCTTTCTATAGAATTTGCAGTCTCTCAAATTCTAGGGCTGGTTAATGTCTATCATAAAAATGTCAAACAGTCTATTTTTAAACATTATCCCTTGATTCTAATGAAATACTTGAGAATTTTTCTGATTGTATAATGAAGCCATTAATAAGCATGCTTATTGATAATAAATTCAACCTTTTACTCTCTAGGAATTTTCAATTTTGACATTCATTATTTAAGATAATTTAAATATGAACATGCAGATTTGGTATTTTGATTATAATTTTCCTTTTTGGATTCTTGAAATAAGATACTTAAGGGATTATGAGAATTATAATACATATTTGAGATATAGAGAATGTATTAAAACTTTAAGATTGTGTTAATCTTCTATGGTATTTGCTTACCTTACAGCAGAAAGATGGTTGCGGGTGGGAGGGAGGTTATGGGGAAAAAAGCCACTATAATCCAAAAGTTGTACTTTGAAAATTTATATATATTAAATAAAAGTTCAAAAAATTCCAGAAAATATTTGCATCACTGTATGCTATCTTCATGGCTCAATTTATACAATTCAGGACAAGGATGTGTTGTTATTACATTGCAGGTCATATCATGATGAGAAAGCATAACTATATTAATGAAAATCTCACATTTTTGTATAGCAGGTTAATTTGTTTATGTTTATATTATCAAAATTCCTATTTTGGCCATTTTCTGAGTTTTAATAACGGTTATTGGCGTTACAAGATCTGACATTTGCACTCTTGAAGACACCCATTTTCCCAAAGCCACATACTCACCATTAGGTCTGCCACACAAGGAAGTGCATGACATCCCCGGCCACAGGATCCTCTATCCCTCACTGAGCAATCCTGTTGTGCCAATAGATGCACTTTCAGAAGCACCTGCTCTCTGACAAGCTGTCCAATGTGAGCCTGGGTGAAGACAGAGCGGGGTTATTGAAATAATGTTAGTAACTCTAGGCTGATACTAGATACTCCCTTACCACACATAGCATGAGCTGCCAGGTGGGCAGGGGTGTGCTCTTGTGGCTACTAACACTATGAAAGATGGCAGTGCTCTCGCCAAGTGCAGTCCAGCACTGGAAATACTGAGTGCTGGATTCCTGTATCTATTGGCTGGAGCAAAAGTTCTAGAGGCCTATTTTTTTTTGTAATTAAAATTTTATTTATACAGTCTGTTAAAATTCACTTATGTGTACAGTTTAGGTAGGAAAGGGAATTAAATGAATTAGAAACCATGTTCCTATAATTTCAACAGATGTCGCTGAAACATCTCCAGTGAATTTTGAATGTGGTATATACTTCAAGAGAGTATTGATTCTAGGCCACATTATTATATACCTATGACTATATATCATAACAGGTTACACATATTCTTAAATTGTTACAGAAAGGCTCTTCTTTATTCTTTTCTTTAACTTTTATTTAATAAATATAAATTTCCAAAGTACAGCTTTTGGATTAATGGCTTTTCCCCCCCATAACCTCCCTCCCACCCGCAACCATCCCATCTCCCGCTCCCTCTCCCATTTTATTCACATCAAGATTCATTTTCAATTATGTTTATACACAGAAGATCAATTTAGTATATATTAACTAAAGATTTCAGCAGCTTGCACCCACACAGAAACACAAAGTGTAAAGTGTTGTTTGAGTACTAGTTATACCATTAATTCACATAGCACAGCACATTAAGGACAGAGATCCTACATGGGGAGTAAGTGCACAGTGACGCCTGTTGTTGATTTAACAATTGATAATCTTGTTTATGGTGTCAGTAATCACCCTAGGCTCTTGTCATGAGTTGCCAAGGCTATGGAAGCCTCTTGAGTTTGCCAACTCCAATCATATTCAGACAAGGCCATAGTCAAAGCGCAAGTTCTCTCCTCCCTTCAGAGAAAGCTACCTCCTTATTTGATGGCCTGTTCTTTCTACTGGGATCTTACAGAGATCTTTCATTTAGCTTTTTTTTTTTTTTTTTTTTTTTTTTTGCCAGAGTGTCTTGAATTTCCATACTGAAATACTCTCATGGGCTCTTCAGCCAGATCCAAATGCCTTAAGGGCTGATTCTGAGGACAGAGTGCTATTTAGGACATCTGCCATTTTGTGAGTCTGCTGAGTATCCCACTTCCCATATTGTATAGCTCTCTCCTTTTTAATTCTATCAGTTAGTATTAGCAGACACTAGTCTTGTTTATGTGATTCCTTTGACTCTTAAAGTATCATTATGATCAATTATGAACTGAAACTGATCACTTTGACTAGTGAGATGGCATTGGGACATGCCACCTGGATGGGTTTGAATTGGAATCCCCTGACACGCTTCTAACTCTACTGTTAGGGGCAAGTCCGATTATTCTCCCTGATTGGTGACAACTAACAGAGCACCAAAAAGGAAACCTGTTGAAGTGCAATGGTCACTATGAAAAACAATGACATGAACAGCCCTTGTCCTGACTGTCGAGGAACAACTTAATACTTTATCCCTTTTAGTATTTTTTGTTGTTGTTGTTCTACTTAATACTTGCCCCTAACGGTAGATTTAGAAACCTGCCAGGGGATTCCAATTCAATTTTTTACAGAATGTTTAGAGTTGGTAAGAGAGCTTTTGGATTGCACATGCAGAATTTCCCAAGAGTAGATTTCAGATTCACATGGAATACATGAGGAACTGAGTATCCAAAGGAGCTTCACAGTGATAATCACCTCATTACATATATCAAAATACATCATCAAAATTTAAAATTGTCATCAAAAATTTTAAAAATCCAGGGGCTGGTGCTGTTGTATAGTGGTAAAAACCACTGCCTGCACTGCCACTGACAGCATCCCATATAGGTGCTGGTTTGAGACCTGGCTGCTCCACTTCTGACCCAGATCTCTGCTGTGGCCTGGGAAAGCAGTAGAAGATGGCCCAAGTGCTCAAGCCCCTGCACCACATAGGAGACTCGGAAGAAGCTCCTGGTGACTGGCTCGAATCAGCTCAGCTCTGGCCATTGCAGCCATTTGAGGAGTGCACCAATGGATAGAAGACCTCTCTCTCTCAATCTCTCTCTCTGACTTTTTGTAACTCTGGCTTTCATATAAATAAATAAATCTTAAAAAAAAAAAACTAGAATACAAAGAAAAAATGCATGTCTATGAACTTCAACTCAATCACCTGTATAAATACTCAGAAATTGCTGATAATCAGAATAATGACCTCAATAATATTCGAAATATGAGTATCTTTGATGCTATATTTCTATTTACAATGTTGTGTATAACTTAATGTTTCCACAATGACCCTATTTGTTAATATCCCCAGCACATTTTGGAAATGAGAAATGTCATGACTTTTAGACACAGTGAGTATAAAACTGCCTTTGCTGCTGTTTATAAGTGTGTGTGTGTGTGTGTGTGTGTGTATATATATATATATATATATATATATATAAAATATCCCCCATTCCTTGGTAAGTGTTACTTTTAGTTAGATTTTATTTTAAAGCATTCACCACTACAAGAAATTTCTCCACTCTAAAATGTGACATAGAACACAGCTGAGTGTAAGTCACTGTGGGCAATGAAGTGCACTCTGACAGATAGCTTCCCAGAATTGGAATTGCTGATCCAATAAACGTTCATGTTAAAATATGATCGTTACAACCAAACTGTGCTGGAATATGGTCTTATAATCCACTTTCGCAGAAGCTATATGCTACTCTGGTATTAGCTTTCCCACGTTCCACATTACAGTTAGACACTATCAATTCCATTAATTCTCATCTGCACTATATGGAATGAACGCATGTAAATTGCTGCTTAATGGTAAGTTTTCTGATTACTGTGATTCCAAATGTTTCTTGTCATATTTGTACAGATTTTCTGCTTTTCCCATCAATTTTATTAATTAATTAATTAATTTATTTATTTTTTGACAGGCAGAGTGGACAGTGAGAGACAGAGACAGAAAGGTTTTCCTTTTGCCGTTGGTTCACCCTCCAATGTCCACCGCACTGTGGCCGGCGCACCGTGCAGGAGCCAGGTGCTTCTCCTGGTCTCCCATGCGGGTGCATAGCCCAAGTACTTGGGCCATCCTCCACTGCACTCCCTGGCCACAGCAGAGAGCTGGCCTGGAAGAGGGGCAACCGGGACAGAATCTGGCGCCCTGCCCGGGACTAGAACCCGGTGTGCCGGTGCCGCAAGGAGGAGGATTAGCCTAGTGAGCTGCGGAATTTTATTTTTAATACCGTTTAGTAATTACAACATTCAAATGGAGTATGTGTAGCAACAATATTCATCATATCCTAAAGTATCTTTTTGGTTCTAAAATCCATTTAAATTAAAATCTGTTTGCATTATAAAGAACCACAAATTCACCAAAACAGTGTGATATCTTCTTAAAATACACTACAATGTGATCAGAAATATACTTATAAAAATCTTCCATGACAAAAAATACTTTATGTACAATAATTATTCACTATGCATTGACAAAGCTTTTTTTTTTTTTTTTTTTTTTTTTTTTTTTTTTTTTTTACCAGCTACATATGTTCTATTTCTGTTTTTTTTTTTTTTTTTTTATGTTGTATCTTTTTCAATTGGACCTAGGAGTCATTTTAATATAGATAATTGAATTGCCGTTAATTCTCCATCTGGTATTCCAGATTGGTTACTTATTACTGCTGATATTTTTCATTTATACTACTTGATCCTTTTATTCACTGTCACATCTCCAATGGTATGTGACATTTACAAAGCATGTTAAGCGAACAGAGTTCAAAATTCCCTAAGTGTAGTTTCTTACTGAAGCATTCATATGCCTTACACAAGCCCTTATATAATGCAAATTTTGGTTTTTAAATTATTCTTTCTTTTATTTCCTTTGTGAGGTTTAAATATATACACACTTCATAAGCAGACAGATGTGTGAACTGCCACACAATCTACAGCTTTGGTGCACTAGCAGTGAAGAATGCATAAATAACAAAGTTTGATAAAGTGTATTATATTGAAACTCAAGGTAATTCTTATTTTATCAGAAAACTGTAGGCTGAAAAGACTGCATTATACTATTTAGACATAATAGCATGCATTCCGCTTCGTAAGGAACAATCAAGCTTTAAAATATTTTAAAATACTTTCACTTAATTTCATTCCGTTAGGTAAGTAAGGAATCTTGTGTGCATTCATAAAATAATTACTTTGGGGCCAAAGAAAATGTATATTTCTATGAGGACTTCTTACAAGTTGGAAATTTATATACTATTTTTATCTATTAATCTTAAAGCTCTTAATATTTTTCTTCTAATAGATTTAAATGGACTAAAGATAATTCGTTACGTAAATTAAATTCAACATGTGTTTGTTATTACCTCTTGATTGTTCTCATTTTAACATTCATAGAAGTTCACACTTACTTCACAAGTTCCACGTGTTTCAGAGCCGACAAGAACACACGCTCCTCATTCTCAATCTGCTCTCTGGAATGTGTCGTAGATTATGGAGAGTAGGCATCATCCAATCTAGATCCAGGGTAGCCTCATGTTAAAGGGAGCCAGTCTGTGCATGCAGATTATGCATACTTGGAGTTGCAGCTTTGAAGGCAGTGAAAAATCACAAGGGGCTCCAGGTCATTCTTAGGAGTTTCAATTTCTGGGCCCTACTGTCCAATCTTTGCTCCTCTACTCTATGCTCTGTTGACTGAGGTCTAACTTCAAATGCAAAGTAAGAGTGTATATATAATCTATTAAATTAGCTCCCGCAACTGCATAAAATCCCATCTTTATAATATATCCACCATTCCAGAATTCACCTACATACAAATATCTATTATCTGTCTGTCTATCTGTCTCTCACAGGATCTCTGACTCCAAGGTGTCACACTATATACACCATAACAGAATAAAATCCAAAGATTGTCTAGGTTTCCTCCAATAGACCACACCAGAGACTGGATCCAGCAAGCGAACTATATTTCCAGCGTCATTGGACTGTCTGTAGTGTTTGAGCACGTGGCAATAATATACACTATTTTTGAACTTGGACAACGTATGTGCTTGATGCTGCTGATTCTCCATCCTGATCCCCTTGGAGTACTTCCATAATGTATTTAGTTGTTCATTAACAGTCAGGGCTTCAATCCTACTTCTGCTCCACACTGAATCTGAATTCACACTATTCTTTTAAAGAGTGGCTGTGAGTTACTAGATCTGCCCCACTTTTATGCACAGAGAGATGAACTTGCGTGCGGTTTAATCTTTCACTGTATCTGCTCATCCCCAAATGGCAAAGGGTTATGAAAACCCAGATATCTTGTTTGAAGTCGGGCTATATCTTGAGACATCATTTATGCTGCTGAGCTGCATCTGTATCTCCCATTGAAATCAGATTGTAAAAGGGATTTACAATTTGCCCTCCTGTTTGTATTTTTTCCAGTCTTACTTCCCATACTATCTTACTAGGTTCATTACAGAAAAGTTCCTTCATAAGCAACTTCTACAAGGATTCTCATTCCTTGATCGTGCTTTTTGTGGATCCAAATTAAGATTTCATGGAATGATCAAATAAAGAACAGATATTCATTCTTATAAAGAAGCTCATGAAAACGGATTGCTGTAATTAATGTAACCTAAGCCATGGTTAATAGGAATCTATACAATTAAGTTATTCAAATTCTGGCAAGGCTCACATAATTATCACATGTCCATGTTTTATAGGAGAAAAAATAAACATAACCCAGAAGGAAAAAACAAATAGGTTTCTTTTGAAAAGCAGAGTGACAAAGATGGACACACATATGCACACACACACACAGAGAAAGAAATAGAAAGAGAGAGAGAGAGAGAGAGGTCATCCATTTACTGACTCACACCACCAAATGTCCACAGCATTCGGGGCTGGGTCAGGTGAAACCAGGAGCCAGGCACTCTATCTGCATCTCCTATCAGGGTGGCAGGGACCCAAGCATTTGAGCCATAACCTTCTGCCTCCTGGGTTGTGCAGCAGCAGGAAGCTGTATCAGAAGCAGAACAGGGACTGAAGACAGAACATGAATTTGGGATATGGGCACCCCTAGGGGCAGCTGAACCCATTGCCCCACAGAGACCACACCAGTGCAAAAAATTAGAAAGTCAATGACATTTTTAATGTTTTTATTATCACACATTAATGAAAAAGCAAATTTAATGGATTTGAATCAGAAACTATTCTTTTAATGACTGGCATACAAAGTTCATGACTTTTCATATAATTTTACATAGTTCTTGCTTACATTCCTTCTTAAAGAAGCAAATTATCTTAATAATACATAAAGTCAATTTCCCATTTGAAAATATGAAATTCATCTTAAAATGAAATATTAAATCTAAGATAAAATTTTATTTTCTCTTCTCAGTCATTTGTTCTATAGTTTGCTAAGGCTAATGACTTCATTTACCCAGACATTCTTCGATTTTTATGAGCTGAGAGATATTCATTACTTATCTTCTTTAGGTTGCTTGTTTAAATGTAATAATATTATTAGAATTTTCTCCTTGTTATTAAGGATAAGTGTATTTCAATATCAATAACTTTTCATCGACTATATATTTTAAAAACCCTTTTGCTACATGATCATGTTGGTTAGCATTAACTCATTTGAAATGCAAACGTGATTTATACTTTCATTGGACAAGGAGATTGCGAGACAGCTAATCAATGCTTGAATTTGTCCTTTAGTTTTGAAGCTGTCAAGGATAAAGCATGTCAATCAGTGAGAAGTAATGCACCTTTAGTTAAAATCACCCCAGCAAAAATGTCACAGATGTCCCATCAGCTCTCAAACATTAAAGGTAAGTAAGAATTAGCACCATTGAGTGTTCAATTTTATTGTCCTATATTTTATATTAATTAACCAAAAGAAATATTGAGTTAATTCTGCCTCTCAGACCTACCCATTGATTTTTATATCATCATTTTCTTGTCCTTGACTTGCTAGTCAAGAGATTTTTAGCCTTTAATTATAACCATAGATTAGAAAAATATATACCATTCTAATTCATGGAATGATGTGAATTAAAATGATCATGAAGCTTGCAATGAGAAAACATTGCCATTTATTTCTTGTATGGCCCAGGGCAACTTGTTTCAATTTTCAAACCCGCCTTTTGCATTTCTACTATGAGATAAATAATTCAGAGAATGTTCAGGAGAATAAAGACAAAACACTTGTGAATCATATAACATAAGTGTTATTCAGAGGAAAAAAAATAAGTATTTGAGTGAATAAATACACTTACAAGATCCATGTTCTTAACATGAGGCTTGAAATTAAGGGAAATTGGAGCTATATAGTGCAGTTTAACCCAGCTTTTCTATAAGGATCAACCTATAGGCTCATGTTTCAATGTAAAGAATTACAAATAAACAAAGCAAAACCTCTTCACTTTACATTGTTCAGTTTTCACATATGCATGCGTGCACACACAGAAACCACAGGGACTGACCAGATCATAAAATGGCAGATCACTCACTTCTGTGCAGAGTGCAACAAATCCTCCAACAATCCAACAAATGCTGTGACCTTAGATTGATGCAGATAGATAAAAGATACTAATTTTTCTATAATTTTTGTTTGCTAGATTTTCATTTGTGTTCTTGATAAAAGATATTTTAAAAAAATTATTAATTAAAATATTTTATGAAGTCTCAAGGTAAGCATAAATCCCATGTGAATACAAACTTTAAACAAAATTAGCTTCTTAAAGTAACCCACTGGACAATTTGCAAGGTTGGAATGTATAATTCATCACACCGGTCACTTCGTCTCCCATGGGCCCCAGCAGTCCAAGGTTGCAAGGATGTGAGATTTTGAGTATCAAGATCCACAGAATTACAGAAACAGCCAGGAATTTTTCATTTTTGCTTCTGGGCAGCCAACATATATGACTCCCATCACATGGTAATTTTTAGTGACCACTGGAGTCTTTCAAATGGAAATACAGTCACCTTGAACACAGAGGATCTTCCAATATTAATACTTGACCAGAAAGACACTCACATCCATCAGAAATATCTCGACACAATGTAACTTGGGTCAGATTTTCACCCATGCATCTCAGAGGCAAAATGTAATGGTAGCAAGAGGAAATGATTTATCAGATGTGTGGAAGGCTGAGGAAGTGTATCTACTTTGATACAAATGAAATTGAATATTATGCCTATCTAGTGGGTTGGGGGTGGGAAGCTGGCTGTAGGACCTAATAGTTGTAATAAAATAGGAATGCAATAATGTCACTAGAATACATGCATTTGTTTTTTTCCTGCTACTTCCTAAACATAAACTTATAGGGAATTTCTTCGTAGTGAAACAGTCAGGTATGGAGTTAGGAGCAAAGAAAAGTTATATAGTAGACATGAGTAGAGTCCATTTCCAGAATCTCTTCCTTTCTTCTCCATTATCTGAGCACCAGATTTAGCTAAAACTCCCTGGAATCCAATATTAATTAAGAAAATTCAGCCTGTAATGCAGGAACTTGAAAGCAAACAAATAAATGACAGCAACCAGAAAACAGTGCAGCAGTATTGCTTGCTGGTATACAATGAAATATTTCAAGCCACATTTACATAAATTTTAAAACTTAAATATGTGTTTTTGTCTTTATTAGATTAAAACTGTTTTGTTGAATCCACAAAGTTTATGAGTCTCCCATTATCAAAAAAGCCCACACTACTTAATAGGCGATGGTGAGGCTGTCTAGGAGAGAGTGAAAGGCATAGGCTGGAGCAGGGTTTTGTTTTCTGTTAAGAAATATTGATACAAATTGGTTTATCTTAATGTAGACTCATAGTCATGGTATAGAGACTCAGACTCTGGATTATTCCCCAGTGGAGATGTACTCAAAAGAAAGGTGTCAATGGATATATCAGCAAATGTGTCTGCTCTGCCACTGGTCATGATTAAAAAGGGCAATATTTAAATATTTTTTTGCTCCACGTCTCAAGAGGGGAGGACATGAACTTCTCTTTTAGGGCTTGCTTATACTATAAAAGTAAAAAAAAAAAAGATTATGTGAACATGATTTAGATGGAAATTAACCACAATCAAAATTATCTGATAATGGAAAACAGAGAATTAGCTAATAAGAGACAGAAAATATGCAATAGTATTTCAAAAAAGTTTATGGAAAATGGAATGAAATGATAGGTTTATATTGGACAAAATTATGAAACTCAAGCATATGAGGTGGTCTTTAAAACGTTCATAGAAAATGCATACTAAGGGAAACCTATACATGGATTTCAAAACTTTTTGTACAAAAATGATTTAATTGTTAATTCTAGTTTCTATTGACCTTTTGGAATTACCTCGAAATACTAGTCAACTGGCTTCAAATCTGTTTATTTAAAGGAGTGTCTTTTTTTTAAGATTTTTATCTTTTATTTATTTGAAAGAGTTACAGAAAGATGGGGAGAGAGAGAGAGAGAGGGAGAGAGAGAGAGAGGTCTTCCATCTAGTTGTCCACTCCCCAAATGACTGCAAGAGCTGGGGCTGAGTCTCCCTGAAGCCAGGAGCCAGGAGCTTCTTCCAGTCTCCCCTCCATCCTCCACTGCCTTCCCAGGCACATTAGCAGGCAGCTGGATAGGAAGCAGAGCAGCCAGGACTCAAACAGGTGCCCATGTGGGATGCCAGCGTGCTTCAGGCCAAGGCTTTAACCAGCCGAGCAGTAGTGCCAGCCCTGTAAAGGAATGTTTCTAATGGATTATCCTACTTGAAAATTTATTATTTACATCTTTAGTTTTTTATAAATATAGGGACCAAAAAATTTTTTGCAGACTCTCAGTTTCCTGCACAAAACAAGAGGCAAGGGAAAAAGAAAGGGTATACCACTTTTGGATCACATTTAACAATGTTTTACTTTAGTGGTGAGAAAGCCAAAATTGTAGAATTTTATTGGACCAGTAGATACAGTTTCATTAGCTAATCACATACATGGTCCAATTGGATGCCACACGAATGAGGCACTCTGTTCAGAAAAGTGATGTCCATAAGACAGCATAAGAATACTTAGCGTTTTTGTCTGTGTTATGGCTATTGAGGACACAAATGAATAAAATTACTGTCAGCAATGTGGCACACATCTTAGCTCAACACGCTTCAGAATCAGTGATTTAGCCAGAGTTTTGCAGATTCTTCTATATTGTCAATATTGAAGTTTCATTCCTGGAGTATATTTCTTATCACTTCAATCTAAACACCATGTGCATTTTCTAGCATGCGTTGACATTATCCTCTTAAAAAATTCAAATGCGATGAAGTGATAATTTAGAGCCTGTGACTGCACAAAAGCAGCATTCCTTGCCTAGATAAAAAAAAAAAAAAATCAGAATATGCAGTTGTGAGAGAAATAAAAGAACTCAGTACATTTTTAAGGTAAATGAATTTTTGAAGAGGATGACAATGTAAATTTAAAACAAATATTTGAAATAACCATCCACTGCTTAAAAGTTTTACTTAAACCATTAATAGTAGATCATAACATTGTACTTATAGTGTATATTAGGATAAAATGTATAGAAAATATATTAATTAAAGAGACTAATAGTAACAAAGTCCTCGTAAATGTATGTTATGTTCCATTTTATTAGTCAAAATATTATCTTATACTTAAAGAATTCTAAAGTTATTTAGTCATAACAAATAAAATTCAGTGGTAGAGTTTCAAGCAGGTCATAAGAGTCACTAAGGGAATTTCCATAAGAGTCACATTGCAGAAACGTTTTGAAGATATTTTTAATTCTTTTTGTAAAGTAATGCATATTAAATAAAATTTACCATTTTAGCCATTTTTAGGTACACAACTCCAAAGTACTATGTGTATTAATATTGTGCACCCAGTTTGCAAAACTCTTCAGCTTACAACAATACAACAGGATGTTCCCTTCCTACCTCCACCTTTCTGTCTCTCTGAATTTGACTACTTTACATACAGATGTACGTCAAATTATAACACTTGTGTCTTTTGTTATTGGATAATTACACTGAATTTTATGTTTTTATATTGTATATGAGTCAGAATTTTCTTCCTTTTAAGGCTGAATAATATTCCATTGTATGTCCATACTATAATTTGGTCATTCACTTATCTATTGGTCCTCAGTTCATTGTTTCCACTTGGTAATTATTGTGTATAATATTGCTAAACTAAAATGTATGCAAATATATATACCAGAATAGACTTAACTGGACCATATGGTAAGTCATCATTTATTTATATGAGGCACTGCCACACTGGTTTCCACAGCAGCTGCACTAGTTTGCATTCCTATTTTAGACAATCAAGGGATTCAATATCTTCACATCTCATCAACACATTTTCCATCTTTTGATAGAGGTCATCCTAATGGATATGGGGAAGTATTGCACATTGGGGAACAAGACAGCCACGGTATTGACGAGTTTGAATCGCTGTGTCTGCACACATGGCCAACAGACCCTCGAGGAAGTGAAGACGGCACTGAACACAGTGAACTCCGTCCTGTTCTGCAGAAGATGGCACAGAACCACAGTTAAACAGTGAGAGAGAGAGAGAGAGAGAGAGAGAGAGAGACAGAAAGGTCTTCCTTCCATTGGTTCACCCCCCAAATGGCTGCTACGGCCAGTGCGCTGCGCTGATCCGAAGCCAGGAGCCAAGTGCTTCCTCCTGGTCTCCTATGCAGGTGCAGGGCCCAAGCACTTGGGTCATCCTGCATTGCACTCCCGGGCCACAGCAGAGTGCTAGACTGGAAGAGGAGCAACTGGGACAGAACCGGCGCCCCAACTGGGACTAGCATCTGGAGTACTGGTGCTGCAGGCGGAGGATTAGCCTAGTGAGCCGCGGCACCAGCCGACAATGTTTCTAATTAGAATAACAGAAATTAATATTTGGTCAAAGAGACAGGAAAAACTTTGCGTGGTTTTCTGAGAATTGATTTTATAGACAAACTTCAGTGATCCTGTGTCACTCAGAAAGAGGTACATTCCACCAACAAATTCTTGGTATCTCAATGGCTTAAAATAACAAAGGGTATTTCTTTTCCTAATCCCTACCATGTTTAATCAGCTGGGGACTACGAACCTTACATCCTGCAAAAATGAAATGAAACCCATAGGAGCTTATATCATTTGGGCCTCAGCTTTTTCTAAAGTAGGGGAATAGAATTCCACAATTCAAAATTATTCTATCCAGGCTTCTGCTCAGAGTTTACTGGCTAAAGCAAGCAACACAACCAGGTTTAATCTAGAGATAGGGCTATTGTCATCCTCCTAGAAGTATGAAAAAAAAACAATAGTGGTAAGTATTATAGAATATAAATATTATTATCATTTTCTTGCCAAAGGCATAGTAAATAAATGCATAATAATATGACAGTGTAAGTATAGTTCTAAATTCAAATGTGTGTAGATGATAGGGCCTTCAAAGAAGTCATGGAAAATGCATATTATGGAAATCCTATGTATGAGTGTCAAAAATGTTTTTGCTATAATAAATTTATTTTTAAATTTTGTTTTCCCACATTTGTGTATTAGTAACTGTTACAGAGAGAATAATAATGCAATAATATTGATAATTGTATTTATTATAAACATGATTTTTGATTCTATGACAAAAATTACATATATTATTAGCTAAATTGTGTATTATTTTACATGGTAATGTTTATTTATTTGGAAGACAGAATGACAAAGAGATGGATTGGAGGACGGAGGGAAAGAAAGAGCAATTCCGTCTGCTGACCGATTCTCCTTATACTTAAAACAGCCAGGACTGTGCCAGGCCAAAGCCAGGAGCTAGAAATCCCACTCAGGGCTCCATATGGGCGGCAGGGGAACAAGTACTTGGACCATCATCTGCTGACTTCCCAGGTTCAGTGTCAAGAAGCTGGATCAGCAGCAGAGTAGCTAGGGCTTGAATTGGTACTCTTCTGTGGCATGCCAGCCCCCCAGTTAGTTGCTTACCCACAACACCTACCCCAAGCCATGCATTATTAAAGGTATATGTGTACATGTGTAACTATATGCATATGTATTTTTTTTTTTAATTTGACAGGCAGAGTTATAGACAGTGAGAGAAAGAGACAGAGAGAACGGTCTTCCTTCCGTTGGTTCACTCCCCAAATGGCCACTACAGCCAGCACTGCGCTGATCTGAAGCCAGGAACCAGGTGCCTCCTCTGGTCTCCCATGTGGGTGCAGGGGCCCAAGCACTTGGGCCATCCTCCACTGCACTCCTGGGCCACAGCAGACTGGAAGAGGAGCAACCGGGACTAGAACCGGGCTCCCATATGGGAAGCTGGTGCCGCAGGCCGAGGATTAACCAAGTGAACCACATTGCTGGCCCCCATATGTATGTTTTTTAAAAAAATTTCATTTTATTTGAAAACATACAGAGATCTTCCACCTGCTTGTTCCCTCTCCAAATGGCTGCAGGAGTCAAGATGGGACCAGGTTGAATCATGGAACCAGGAACTCAATACAACAATATTATATATTATTGTTAAATAGTCTTGATTATTACAGAGTCATTTTCATGTTATTCCATTTAAAATTCATTATGCAACAATCTATGGCATTTTAGTGAATAATGGATGGCTTCTTATTTTCCTTAAGAAATTAAAATTAATTACAGAAATAAATTGCAATTTATTAATCAAAAAATACTCATTAGTCATGTTATTAAAAGTGCACTACCAATAGATTCTATTGTGAAAATTATATATTTATATCTTTTCCACACACACGTACAATAATTATAGTGAAAGACTGAATATAATAGCCCCCCAAATTCCTGTTTTCTTAATTATCTCACAATTTAACACGCATGCTGTAATTTGTTTACCTTGCTTATATTGATTACTTTCGTATTTCACTCAGCAACTCGGCCCCTGATCCTCACTGCCAACACAGTAGACACATTTAGATTTGTAGCTGTGTACTCAATTGTACAAATCCAAGAAGTTTAAAGGCGTGATTCCTCATCAACGCCTCCCATTCTGCAACCTCCACATCCATGATGCCCATTTTGCCTTCCTGGCTTATGGCTCCACCATTCTTCTAGTAGCTCCAAATAAACTCTAGGAGTCTTTGATTTGTTTCCTTGTCACACACCGGAGAAATTCAACTGCCATCCAAACGGCACTCCCTTCAATCTATACCCTGATTTCAACTACTCCTCCCGTATCACCTGAGAAGAAATTTTCACCATTTCAGGTTTGGAGTTCAGTGCACACCAGGGAAATTCTCTTATGTCCATACAAGGTACTCTACAGATTATCACCTAAAAAGGAGCTTGATGAATTTTATGAACTCATGAGTAAACAAAATTTGCTCTCTTGGTGAAAACTCTCAGTGGTTGGATATTTCACTGACTGTACAATTAATTATATTTAATCAGGATAAAATCCAAATTATTCAGTGTGACCTAACAAAACTACTCATGTTGCCCACCTTCTGGTCATCATCAAATCCAATCATTTCCCCCATGTTTACTTTGCTTCTCTTTCTTCTCAGATACCTAATTCTCCTCTTTGCCTAACAGTTCAATGTACTTAATTCCTTTGCCCAGTGCTTGCTGTTCATATCTAGACTATCTTGACTGAGTTAATATCAATTATTTACATAATAAAATAATTTCTATAGAAGACTTTTGTCAAATTTCAATATTACATATTTATATATAAGACTTTCAAATATTTATCTTATGGTATTGAAACGAAAGAAACAGATTTTACAGTCAGCTTTTCTATACAAAGAAAAACTGTCATTTTTTAAAATAGATTTTTATTTATTTATTAGAGAGGCAGAGTTACAAACAGAGAGAAGGAGAGACAGAGAGAGAGGCCTTCCCTCTGATGGTTCACTCCCCAGATCCAGGAGCACTGCTTCCCCAGGTCACTGGAAGAGACCTGGATTGGAAGAGAAGCAACGGGGACATGAATCAACACCCATATGAAATGCTGGTTGCTGGTGCTGCAAGTAGAGGTTTGCAGCATCGGCTCAGAAACTGCCAATTTTGAAGCAGAATCTTTAATCTCCCCTTGCTTCATACCAAATGAATCTTGGGCTAGTTTATTGGCTTCTTTTTTTCTATACTCTGCCCAGTAATGAGACTCAATAACTATGTAAATTCATTAATCTCATAAAGCAATTAGTGTAAAACCCAATGACTGTTAAATTATTTCAAAATGAATTAGTTACAACATAATATTTAATTTTTATGATAGCCCTCATTTATTTACACAATATGATAATTTCGATTAAATAAATGCGAAGATTTAATATATTAAACAGAGCAGCCAAAAGCTTGTTCAACTCCTGTAAAAGTGCCTTTTATGACCTAGGGCTACACGAATTAATGTGTATACATGGAGTACCCTGGCAGATAGTAAGAAATCAAGAAATGTGGTGGCCTCCTTCCTCACCTAGTGGAAGTGAGTCAAATACCTTTTAAGAATGAATGAAGGGGTCAGCACTCTGGCCCTACAGATTAAAGCCCCAGCCTACAGTGCCAGCACCCCATATGGGTGCAGGTTTGAGTTCCGGCTGTTCCACTTCCGATCCAGCTCCCTGATAAGTGTGCCTGGGAAAGCAGCAGAGAGCGACCCATGTCCTTGGACCCTTGCACTGCTGTGAGAGACCTAGCTCCTGGCTTTGGATGCACTCAGCTCTGGTCATTGTAGCCATTTGGGAACTGAACCAGTGGATGGGAGACCTTTCTCTCACTGTTTCTACCTCTCGCTATATCTGTCTTTCAAATAAATAAAGCAAATCTTTTTTTAAAAAGAAAAGAATGGAGACTCCATTGAAAATATTCTATGGCACATAAAACTCTTGAGAGGAAAAAAAAAAAAAACTAATGAAAATCTCCTATATATTTTTTCTTTCTCTGTTGCTCTATTTGCTTTTGCCCTTAATAATATTTATACTGCTCCAGGTTTTAAAATGGTGTGGATCAAGAGAGAGGTAGCTGTATCAGAAGAGCTGTAGGAGGAAGTATCTTAAACCATAGATATTCAATATATTTAGAACAATTTTGCATTTGTTCACTGTAAAAATTTGTGCAGCTCTTCTACTCTGATATAAGATACAATGGATGATAACACTTTGGGTTGCAGAAAAACTATGAAAACTGCAGCATCATACGTTCAGTGACAAAAACCTGATACATTCTTGGCTTTATCACTTAAGCCATATAATGCTCTCAACTGAAGTGTTAACTCCCTCTTTCCAATATGAATTATGATTAAAATGATGAAAGTGACAATGGTCACATTTTTTTTTCTTTTTAAGTAGTTAATTTATTTGAAAGCCAGAGTTACAGAGAAGCAGAGGCAGAAAGAGAGAGAGAAAGAGAGAGAGAGAGAGAGAGAGAGAGGTCTTCCATACACTGGTTCACTCCCCAGATGGCTGCAACAGCCAGAGCTGAGCTATCTGAAGCCAGGAGCCAGGAGCCAGGAGCTTCTTCTGGGTCTCCCATGTGGGTGCAGGGGCCAATAGACTTGTGCCATCCTCTACTGCTTTCCCAGGCCACAGCAGAGATCTGGATTGGAAGTGGAGCAGCCGGGACTCGAACTGGCGCCCATATAGATGCTGGTGCTACAGGCGGTAGTTTTACCAAATACACCAGAGCGCCGGCCCCAAGGTCACATTCTTAATATTCATCTAGTGGCTGGCTGGGGCCGCGGCTCACTAGGCTATTCCTCCGCCTAGCGGCGCCGGCACACTGGGTTCTAGTCCTGGTCGGGGCGCCGGATTCTGTCCCGGTTGCCCCTCTTCCAGGCCAGCTCTCTGCTGTGGCCAAGGAGTGCAGTGGAGGATGGCCCAAGTGCTTGGGCCCTGCACCCCATGGGAGACCAGGAGAAGCACCTGGCTCCTGGCTTCGGATCAGCACGGTATGCCGGCTGCAGTGCGCCAACAGCAAAGGAAGACCTTTCTCTCTGTCTCTCTCTCTCACTGTCCACTCTGCCTGTCAAAAAAAAAAAAAAAAAAAAAAAAAAAAAAAAAAAAAAAAAAAAAAGATGAATCTACTGGCTGTGATTTCAAACTTACATGATTATTATAAAAACCCAGAACAGCAATTTATGTGAAAATTCACACAAAGCTGTGAAGTAATGCATCTTTTAATTACAAATACAGTTGTTTATAAATAAGTATGTATTTACAGCTAAAATATAAGGTTATCTAAGAAACTTTTTTATGATAGCATTTTATTTTTGAGTGGGGCTATTTTGGCTACAGTGTCATGAAGTTTGGCTGGAGAAAGTAGATGGTGGAATGATAACAGAGATAAAACCTGAAATGTTATTCAGGTTTATTTTAATATCTGTCATTGACAGATAACATATAATACATAGAATATCTATCTATCTATCTATTCTATTTCCCTTCATGATTTAACATTGTGTCTTAGACTTAGCCTTCTGCTTTGGCATTTGTTAACTTAAAAAATTCAGAATCTGTACAAAAGGAATTACATATGAGGTTGGGCAACTGGAAACATGGCAGTCTATTATGCTTTGACAAGTGATTGCTGTAGTGACTGAGGTGTGTAGGATCTTGTGCGTTAAAATAGCTTAGATATATACTGTAAAGAATTAGAAGACAGCTTAAATTTTTAAGCAGAGGTAAGTGTATGTGTGTGCTGTGCATTTTGTGTATATAATGCAGAAAATTGGGGTAAACTTCATTTATTAACTCGTTGCTTTTAATTATTCACAAACCTACTCTGCATCAATGAACTAATATCCTCTTGAATTGCTTCTCATTATGAAAGGATGCACTCTTGGTGCCATTATTATACAAGTTATGTATGTCTGGGTTAAGGAAATTGGGAGCATCAATCATGTATTGGACTGCTGATGCTCAGCATGATACTGATTGAATTTGAAACTTAAGCCAAGAACCATGATTGGAGAGAGGTATTGGACTCACTGTCACAGACAGGTATTGGAAATCTCGAGAGAGCACCCAGGAATAGCATGCTTTGTGCAGAGATGAACAGACAGTTCAATGTAAGATAACAGGATAAATAGCAAAAAGGAGATGGTAGCATCGACTAAGCTGGGGGAATCATTTCATGGATTGAGAAATCATGTCTGTAATATAGCAGACAAAAGTGACAATAAACAGTCTCTCTGGTGACTGTTATAAAGAGATTTGAAAACTGAGTCTTGTATTTTTCAGTAGAAATTATATTAGTTTCTTTGTTCAATAAAATGCTAGGTTTGTTCTGGATAATGTCTCGAATCATACAGTTTCAAAATTATATTTTTCTGGTCACATTATCTTTGGGAATTCATGGGTAAGGTTTATGAATGACTTCTGTGTGTGCACCTGCTGCACTGTGAGAAGAACTCAGTTGTGTGACTTATGAGAGTGCATTCGCCAAACTGCTGATGCATATAGCAATAGCTTACAAGTGCATGAGCTTTAAAATATTTTGACCCAGGGATGACTGAATTTTCATGCACTGTCTTGAATTCCCTTTGATCTCAGCACAGCTGGAGCACATCATCCCTTTTACTGGCCAGCTGTCTGCATAGCCATCACACATAGTGATTTTAGCTAGCAAATGATAAGCAAGGAGGAACAACAACAGACATAATCCAAGGATGCTTCTGATGAATGCAACCTTTCCTGAAAGTTCAAAGATTTTAAAATGTATATTAACTTGGGCCAGCGCCACGGCTCACTAGGCTAATCCTCCGCCTTGCGGTGCCGGTACACCGGGTTCTAGTCCCGGTCGGGGCGCTGGATTTTGTCCCAGTTGCCCCTCTTCCAGGCCAGCTCTCTGCTGTGGCCAGGGAGTGCAGTGGAGGATGGCCCAAGTGCTTGGGCCCTGCACCCCATGGGAGACCAGGAGAATTACCTGGCTCCTGCCATCGGATCAGTGTGGTTCGCTGGCCGCAGTGACCATTGGAGGGTGAACCAACGGCAAAGGAAGGCCTTTATCTCTGTCTCTCTTTCTCATTGTCCACTCTGCCTGTCAAAAAAAAAAAAAAGTATATTAGTTTGGATTTGGAAACTCTTCACAGCGAACAGAGTTCTTATGCGGCAATTCATTGAACTTAATTTTCTTGTTAAAATTTAGAATAATAGTTTTAGAATTGAATTTACCAATGAATAATAAAAGGTCATTTAAAATTAGCAAGAACAAGCAAAATAATCATCTTACTTAGATAGTGAGTTAACACATGATTTGGAATCTAAGTTTCACTTAGTATATGTTATATATTTTTCTCTATACCATAAAAATGAAATTTTAAAAATTTTAGTTAAATATGTTTGTATAAGTAAAGCTAAATACTTCTTAGTATTTATGTTGTTTTACAAATTATTCACTTGCATTTTAAATTATTTTATTATTTTCTTGATATCTATAGTAGCTAAATTATTTTTGAATATAACAAACTCTTATGTCTCAAATTTAATAAACAATTTTATATATTAATTTCTATTATACAAACATTTTGATGTAAAACACCTATGTCTTTCTTTTGAGAGAGATTTACAGAATTGTTGGCTCAGTGATTATTTTTCATATATAAATTTTAATGGAGGGAAGAGAGGATCTTATTGCCCAGTATCTGTTAAGTATATTCATTTAAACTCAAGCTGAACAATAGCATATGATGCAAAATACACAGATCCAGTGTAGTAGTTTCTGAACTATTCATTCATAATAATATCCATGTAGCCACGTGGTAGACATGTTTAATTTTCAAACTCCTTGTATTTCTGTGACCTTTTTTGGCTAATGAAATGTCACTTCCAATAGAAAGTTCCTTTAGGCACCTAGATAAGAATCATCCCTCCTCTCTCTTTCAAGCTAGAGCAAGGTTGCCACAGCATCAACTTGATTATAGGCATTTAGGGCCAGATGACATTTTCCTGTTTAGGGTAGCAAGGTATCCTAGCTATGTAAGATGACTGTAAGGATCCCAGGCAGACTGTACCAAATCAGAGCCAATAGCAACCCCACTCCAAATGCCCAACTTACACTGTTTTCAGATACTGTCAGTGTTCCCTGGCAGGAGGGGTACAGTCACTTCCATCTGAGAGCCGCTGCATCAAACCAGCTTTATATAGGTCCTTCTGTATAGGGGCTTTCACACGGTGCATTTGGATCCACACCAGCTGGGGTCACAGCAGTCCTGATGGTGAATGTAGACTGGTCACAGCAGTCTTGGTGTTGAATGTAGACTGGTCACAGCAGTCTTGATGGTGAATGTAGACTGGTCACAGCAGTCCTGATGGTGAATGTAGACTGGTCACAGCAGTCCTGATGGTGAGTGTAGACTGGGACGTTTCTGGATGGGCATCAACAGTGCATTTGAGGACTGAGATATCACTGTGTTCTACAAATATGTGCAGTTGCTACATGTGAATCGAAAACATTGTTTATAATCATGTAACAGATTTATTTAAAGCCAATAAATTACAGTCATATTATTTCTAGCATTTTTTGACCAAAGAGAGTGAAGTTATTAAACTTATTACAAAAATTCAGATTTAGGGAAAATAAAATACAATTTGGACAAGAATATTCTGCCTCTTGATTTTTTTTTCAAATGAGAATAGAAGATAGAGCTTGTATGAAATACCAAATTTGTCTCATTTGTGTAATCCAAAATCACATTAGATGAAAATTGATTATTCTGAGATAATTTGGCTTAGAAGAAGTAAACATGGAGAGATAAACACATCAAGCCAAAAAAAAATACTCTCAAAAATAATAGTTAACAAAATTATTTTAACAAAAATAGTGAAATAATGTGTAGCTGATGGGTGAAATTATTACAATGAGACAATTTTATTTTTCAAGTTTATTATTAATGGGTTATTTATAACATATTCAATAAAAATTTAAATACACATAAAGTTATACATATTTATGACGTACATGTTTGTGTATGTCTATGTATAAATTAGGAGAAATTATAAATTCCTGGGCATAGTCAAGAATATAATTTAACTTCTAATACAACTGTTACAAAAATGATAGATATAGCTAAGCAAAAGCTAGAAATGACACAAAATATGGAAGCTTACCAATAAAATAAGCAAATCATATTTATACTACATTTACAGCATTCAGCCTAAATAAGGAGAACATGCATTTCTCCCTCCTTCCATTCTTCACTCAAGTGTTTATTGCTCTTTTATCTAAGCTATATAAACATATACTCAACAAACATTTAATGTTACTTGCATACAATGGTGGTTTCTCCACTTATCCCAAAGGAAACTTTTGTTTCATGCTTGTGACTTCTGTGTGTTTGCCTATTCTTTCCATTGGTATATTTTCATAGTGTGCAGCTTTACTGAATCCTAGTATGTAATGAACATGTCCTGGGAGCTACAGACCCTGCGATGAATAACAAATTATGCATGCTCAAAAGTGTCTCACAGCATGAGGTATTACATGATAAGACCTCTAAGAAAAATGCAGAAACTGTGTGATGGAGACCAAAAGGAAACATAACATAATTCTAATTGTCAATATGGGATGGGTCAAAGGTTTTATCTCTTTAATTACAGAGCTCAAGATTGGCTAAATTGAATATATTACAGCTACTGGTATCCTATCTATCTCCACGGCTAAGAGCAGGTCTAAAACAATTACATTAAATTCATGTAACTAATTGACATGGTGCTCTGTTTCTACTTATATCATCATTACAGAGTATCTGAAGTATCAACATAATTTAGTTTCTCCATTTCTAACTAGACTTCATTGCACATCATTTAAATCTACAGCTCACAGGCACTTTGCTTTCACAACTGTTTTGCTTATCACTAGGACAACTTGGACAAGAGATGAGTAGAGAAACTTACATGGTCATTAATTAACTTTTCAAGGAGAAGGTTGTCTGCTATTCATCAAGCTCTGTGTTGCAAGTGCTGACCTTGAAACTATCACCAATGAAGAATCTTGGATAGAATTTGCTTGAGGTTTTATTGAACACTTGGCTGAATTATTGCTTATATTTCAAAATTACTAAAACAAAGTCCACTCTTTTCAGAAGAGGAAAGAACTTGCATTTAAGGGAGCACATTATGTGTTAAATCTGAAGCCAAATGCTTATGCATATTGTCTAAATTAATTATTGAAAGTATGAAATGTGGGCTATGGAAGATGCTGCGGCTCTTCTCCTGCTATATTATTACTCTGGTATTCTTCCACACTTCCCACAAGCAACACCAGAGCTTAATGTGGGTAGGGGAGTGGGGAGAGAGAAGAGATGCACAGTGTTCTCAGAATTTCAATTTCACGAGTGTGCATGTTCACAAGTCTAAACATACAGTTCTAGGATCAATTTAAAACCTTGCACTGAGCCTCCATTCTATAAGTAATTATGATCAGTCACAAAGAAAATTAACCACGTCTCCATTGTTATGCTAGCAGATAACCTTTGTATTATTTTCCTTAGTTAGTCATAATAAATTACTACAAACTTGGTGACTGAACTCAGAAAAAAATTATACTCCATTCTGGAAGCTGGAACCAAGGTGTGAAAAGGCCTGCAAGCCGCACCTCACACACACACATGCACACACATGCACACACAAGCACACAAAGGTTCTAGAAAGGAAACGTCCTTGTTTCCCTCAGCTTCTGGTGGCTCCGGGCTTCCCTTGACTTCTAGCATCAATGTCTGTCTCCATTGACATATAGTCTCGCCCTCTGTGTCTGCCGCTCTTCTCATAAAGGTATTTGTGATTGGAATCTGTCATCCAGGATGAACTCATCTTAAGTCTTTGAAGCATCTCTGCAAGAATATTTTTCGCACAAGTGCTTGATGGGAATCTGTTTTGGGAGGTTGACATTCAACCCATTACAGAAGCTAAGTGTGCCTACACTTAGGATTAAAGAAGATTGAAGCCTCCTCTACTACATGGAGTCCTTCTAAAGGTCAGTGTAAAAGTGGTCCTCAAAGAGAAAGTTCATTTTGCATCCACCACTGTCTCCTTCAGCACCAAGAACAAGATCCTGTATACCACATTCATCTGGGAGGCTGACACTGAACTCTCTTTGGGCCAGAGACACACTTCCAAGGAAACCTGATTCATCTCAAAGCCACTCTTCTATCCCTACAAACTGCAGCAGGCTAGGCCACAGTGTCACTTACCGACAAAATTGAAATTGACTGTATTAAAAACCATGACCCCACTATATGCTGCCTACAAAAATTCATTTCACTAAGATACATGCAGACTACAAGTGAAGGGATAGAAAAAGATATACCAGGAAAATGGAAACAAAAAGCAAGCAGGCAACACTCTCCTGATATCAGGAGATATGGACTTTAAATCCAAAACTTTAAAAAAATATAAAAAAGACATTATATTTCGATAAAATGTATTCTGAAGAAAACATAGCAATCATAAATAAAAATACACCCAACACAAGACCACTTAGATACATACAGCAAATACTATTAGACCTAAAGGGGAAATTGACCCCAAAACAATAATAGTGGGTGACTTCAACACCCCACTCTCATTGATGGACAAGTCATCCATACAGAAAATCAATAAGGATACATACTATCGAGCAAATAGACCTAACAGACACTTACAGGACATTTCATGGAACAACTACAGAATACACATTTTTTTCTCATAAGAACATGGGGCATTTTCTAGGATAGACAACATATTAAGTAACAAATCAAGTCTCAACAAATTAAAAAAAATTGAAATCATACCATGTATCTTCTCAGATCATAAAGGAATAAAACTAGAAATCAATGAAGAGAAGAATAGGACACTCATAAATACTTAGAAATTGAACATGTTATCGAATGGTCAATCGGTCGTCAAGAAATTTAAAAGGAAATCGAAACTTAGTTGAAATAAATGAAAATGAAAACAGCATATCAAAGTATGTGGGATACAGCGAAAGCAGTATTAACAGCAATGTTTATAGCATTAAGTACTTACAGTAAAAAAGAGAAATGTCTCAAATTAAAGATCTAATGATGCATCCTGTAGACTTAGAAAAATAAGAACAAATCAAACCCAAAATCATAAGAAAGTGAGAAATAATAAGAATCTGAGCAGAAATAAATTAAATTGACACTAAAAATTACAAAGATTAACAAAACAAAAAGTTGGTTTCTTGAGAACATACACAAGACAGATAAATCTCTTGCTAGACTAGCAATGAAAAAAAGAGAAAAAAATCAAGTAAATGAAATAGAGATGAAAAGGGAGACATTGTAACTGACACAACTGAAATACAAAGGATCATAAGAAACTACTGTGAAGAACTATATGCTGATAGACCTCAAAGAAATGAATAAATTCCTGCATTCATATAATCTACCAAGATTAACTCAAGAAGAAGCAGACCTCCTAAATAGACTCAAAATAAGCAGTGAGATTAAAGCAGTAATCAAAATTCTTCCATCAATAAGTGCAGGACCTGAAGGCTTTAATCCTGAATTATACAAAATATTTAAAACAGAAGTAACTCTTCAAACTATTCCAAAATATTGAAAAGAATGGAACTCTGCCAAACTCTTTCAAAAGGGCAGCATTACTTTGATACCAAAATCAAAGACATGACATAGAAAGAAAATCACAGACCTATATCCTTAATGAACACACTTGCAAAGATTCTCAAAAAAGTACTAACAAATTGAATCCAAAACACATCAAAAAGATCATATAACATGATTAAGTGGGCTTTATCCCAGATATGCAAGGGTGGTTTAACATTCATAAATCTATAGAATTCATAAATCACATCAATACATTAAGTAAAGATTTCAACAGTTTGCTCCCACACAGAAACATAAAGTGAAAAATACTGTTTGAGTACTAGTTATAGCATTAAATCTCAATGTACAGCACACTAAGGACAGAGATCCTACATGAGGAGTAAGTGCACAGTGACTCCTGTTGTTGACTTAACAATGCTGTAACTAGTACTCAAACAGTATTTTTCACTTTATGTTTCTGTGTGGGAGCAAACTGTTGAAATCTTTACTTAATGTATGCTAAACTGATCTTCTGTATATAAAGAGAATCAAAAATGAAAAAAAATTCCAGCTGTGCATTACATTTTAGTTCTGTTGCTGGATACAATAATATATTGCTTTAAAATGTGCAATTTAGAATTTGGTGATAGGCTACAGTGTAGAGCCCCCTTAGATTGTACCCACATTGTCTATGACAAGCACATGTGCTTTAGGATTTGAACTGAAGTTGTGGTGATGTCCATTTGAGAGCTTGTTTTATTGATCCTCTGTGGTGATGCAACATTGATTTCTTCAAAAATTAGTTGTTTCACTAATTACATTTCTTAAAATAATTCCACATAAGAATTTGTGTGATTGTAAATGCATGGGTTCCAAAATCCTGCATCACTTGTTGATGTTATTGATGAGTTATAGCACACAAGGGTGAATTATTTACTGTCCATGATGCTCTAAGTGTTTATTTGCAGCATGCTGATTATTTAACTTTTTCTTTAAGATGCTTATCTGTAACAGTTATGCTAATAGTGTTATTAGTGGCCATGGATTTTACCTCTTTACTTTCTTAACTACAGTGCCAAATGAGAAGGTTCTATTTTCTTACCCTAGCTATGTTTAATATTTAGAAATAATAAGAAAACAAAAATAATTAAGAAAATTTCATAAATCACATCAATAGAATGAATAACAAAAATCATATTGTCATCTCAATAGATGCAGAGAAAGCATTAGAAAAGATTTAACGTGACTTAATGGTAAAAAAAAAATCCAAAAATTACGTATAGAATGAATAGTACTCAAAATCATAATGTGTATATATCACAAACCAGTAACCAATATAATACTGAATGAGGAAAAGCTGACATCATTTACCCTCAAATCTTGAACAAGACAAGGATGTCCACTTTCACCACTCTTATTCAATAAAGTACTGGAAGTTTTAGCAAGAGCAGTTAGGGAGGAGAAAGATATAAAAGAAATTCAAATTGAAAAAGAAGTCAAATTATCCATGTTTGCAAATGACATATGGTTGTACCTGCAAAAACCTAAACACTCCACCAAAACCTGTTAGAATTGATAAACCAATACCATAAAGTTGCAAGTTACAAAATAACCAGTAAACTAAACTAAACAACAACAACAACAAAATCCAGTTGAGAAAGAGCAAAGGAACTCAATAGATAGTTCTCCAAAGAAAAAATACAAATGGCAAACAAATATATGAAATATAACATTCTTGGCCAGTGGTTTGGCAGATATAAAACAGTTTTATGAAACTATATTGAAGCAACACCAATATGCACTTTCTTCTTTCTTCCTTTTTTATGTTTTAAAATTTTAGCTCACACATGTAAGGAAGAACATACAATATTTTTCTTTCTGAGTCTGGCTTATTTCACTAAACATTGTGTCCTCCAGTTGCTTCCACTTTGCTGCAAGTGGTACAATTTCAATATTTTTTAAGGATGAATAATATTCCATTGTTTATATACACCATCTTTTTTCATTCATTCATCTAATGATGGAAACCTTGGATGGTTCAAAATTTTGGCTATTGTGAACACTGCTGCCTTGAACATGGTGGTGCCAGTGTCTCTTTGATTCGTTAAAACTTTTGGGTATTTATCCAGTAGTGGGATTGCTGGGTCATATGGCAAGTCTATTTCTAAATTTGAACAAAATCTGCCCTGTTTTCTAAGTGGCTGCACTAATTATATTCCTAATAATAATGTATAAGTGTTCCCCTTTTTCCAAATCAGTGCCAGAATTTCTTATTCTGTGTTTTTTTTTTTTTTTTTTTTTGCCATTCTGAGGAGGGTGAGGTGTTACTGTGGTTTTGATTTACATTTCCTGATGTCTAGTGAAGTTGAGCAATTTTTCATATATTTGTTATATGAATGTTATGCTACTGTACTTTTAATGATTTGATTACTTTAAAATTTACTGTATGTGTGTCAAATGGTTACTTTTCTATTCAATTATTGTTTATAGCCATTGTCCCTATCCCCGCTAAAGTAGGGCCTTTTTGCTTTTTACTGTTAAACTTCCTACTCAGTGAAGTATTAAGTCTTTTCACTGTAATGTGAATTTTTAAAAAGATTTATTTATTTTACTTGAAAGTTAGAGTTACACAGAGAGAGAAGGAGAGGCGGGGGGGGGTATTCCCTCTGCTGATTCACTCCCCAACTGGCCACATCGGCCGGAGCTGCGCCAGTCTGAATCCAGGAGCCAGGAGCTTCTTCTGGGTCTCCCACATGAGTGCAGAGGTCCAAGGCCCTGGACCATCTTCTACTGCTTTTCCAGGCCAAAGCAGAGAGTTGGATTGGAAGTGGAGCAGCCGGGATTTGAACCTGCGCCCATATGGGATGCCAGCACTGCAGGTGGTGGCTTTACCTGCTATGCCACAGTAATGTGAATTTAAAATATGTTATTTCAAAAAAAAAGAAAGAAAGAAATGGAGAAGGAAGGAGAATGGAGGGAGAGGAGAAGAGGGAGAGAAGGAGAGAAGAAGGGAGGAAGGAAGAATATCATTATGTTCTTAGAATTGTATTTACAAAGCATAATTAATCTGTTAAAAACTTATCATGAGACTAGCAAGGGAGTAGTGGCACCACACTTCTTATCTCCTAGTTTATTGTAAAAACAAATTAGCTATCCCACCTTGTGCTTAAGTCAGGTCTTTTGTTACAGTTGTCCCACCTTATTGATTGACATCTTGTTTCCTAAAATTGGTACTTAAAAACCCTGTGCCACTGGATCCTTTGGGTTTTGCTACTCTTGCAGCCCACTCCATGCCACTCTGGCTGGAGGTCATTGATGCCCCAAGATGGTGCAATAGGGAGGGAGTGCACTGATAGTCTGGGAAAAGATAGTTTAATAAAAGTGGAGATACTGTAGTTTTAGGGGAGAGTTAGGGAAAAAACTACAGAGGAAACTCTTCCTGAACGAGTGGGACATGGTGAACCTATGTGGAGGGCATGGGCACCCATGGCTTGGGACCCCAACCAACGAGTCGAAGCACCAGCACTGCAAAGGGAGGTGAGGCGAAACTGCAGTAGCCAGAGACACTACCAGAAAAGCAGCAGGAAGAGTCTAGAGGGAATGAGGCTTGAAGCCCCATGGGGGAAAGTTCAACAGCCTAACTAGAGAAGAAGAAGAAGAAAAAAAAAAAAACAGGACTGGTACGGACAGGATTCTCTCTCTCCACCCACCTAACAAATGTGGAGAAAACATTACATCAGGCACCATTTTGGACATGTGTAACAGCTGTGCCAACTCAGGGCTGTGCCTGCCCTCAGCCAAGCAGGAAAAACTGACTCTGGGAAGTGGGATACTCAGCAGATTCACAGAATGGCAGATGTACTAAACAGCACTCTGGCCTCAGAATCAGTTTTAAGGCATGCGGATCTGGCTGAAAAGCCCATGACAGTATTTTAGGATGGAAATTAAAGACACTCTAGCAAAAAAAAAAAAAAAAAAAAAAAAAAAGACATAAATGAAAGATCTCTGCAAGTGAGATCCCAGTAGAAAGAACGGGCCATCAAAGAAGGAGGTACCTTTCTCTGAAGGGAGGAGAGAACTTCCACTCTGACTATGACCTTGTCTAAAGAAGATCAGAGTTGGTTAACTCAAAAGGTTTCCATAGCCTTGGCAACTCATGACAAGAGCCTATGGTGATTACAGATGCCATAAGCAAGAGTGTCAATTGTTAAATCAGCAACAGGAGTCACTGTGCACTTACTCTCCATGTAGGCTCTCTGTCCTTGATATGTTGTACTATGTGAATCACTCATGTAACTAGTAATCAAACAGTACTTTACAGTTTGTGTTCTGTGTGGGTGCAAACTGTTGAAATCTTTATTATTATATACTAAATTGAACTTCTGTATATAAAGAGAATCGAAAATGAATCTTGATGTGAATGGGATGAGAGAGGGAGCAGGAAATGGGAAGGTTGTGGGTGGGAGGGAAGTTACGGGGGAGAAAAAGCCACTGCAATCCAAAAGCTGTGCTTTGGAAATTTATATTTATTAAATAAAAGTTTTAAAAAATAAAAAAATAAATTGCTATTAGCTGACTATTAAGTAATTGGAAAAATAAACCTTTAAAATCTAATTATTAAAAATAACTTAATGATAATTCCTATTCTCCCTTCCTTCTTTTCACCCTCCCTTTTCCTTGCTTATTTTTATTTAACTTTTGTAATGATATTCTCACCATTTATTTTGGATTAGAAAGCTGAATCCTCCGTTAAATAAAGAATTCAACAAGTTGTAAGTAAAAACACCATTGCATTCGATTTTTGACTCTTCCACTATGTTCTGTAACAGTTTTGAGTGTTTTACATCAAATTGTTATTAGCATTTACATAAAATATTTTGAATGCATGTTGTTGTTTCTCTTGTATAAATACTTTAGAGTGGAATTTTTCAGTTGTATGGAAGCTGTATGTTAAACCTTACAGAAAATTAGTGACCAAGTGCCTTTTGATGATGGTGAGCTCTGCGGTTTGTCTACCTATGTAAGATCTCCTATCATGCTGTTCTGTTTTGCCTGTTTACCTGTACAGTATCTCCTATGATTCAATACTGAGCCATGGGCTTACCTCTTTAAGCATCAGTACGATGGTGAGCTGTGTAGTATGCTTCCCTGTGTAAGATCTCCAGTTAGCATCCTCAGGCGCAGCACTTTCATTGATCGGTTTTGGCTTATTCATTTCCGATGCAAGTAGCATTTTATTACTGTTGTAATTTACATTCTGACACTGACTAATCCTCTTGATTACCTTGTGTATGATTAATTTTCTATCCATATCTCTTTTGTGAAATTACAGTTCAAATCTTTTGCTCATTTAGAAAAAAAATGTTTACTGTAACTATTTCATAAAATTTCTTTTGGTATTTTTATGTACAAAACTAATTTGTTGTGAAAATACTTTCTGTCAGACTAGTATGCATCTTTGCATCTCCTTAACAGTGCTATGTTTTTAAGTAATCTGAAAGCCAAGGAGGGTGGGGAGGAGGAAGGAGAGAGAGAAAGAGAGAGAGAGGGAAAGAGGGGGGGGGGGGAGAGAGAGAGACCCATCTGCTAATTCGCTCTCCACATGTCATATCATTTGGACTTGGGCCAGGCTGAATCCAGGGGCCAGGAACTGAATTCAGATCTTCTCCAGGGTTGTCAGAGACTTAAGTACTGGAGCCATCATCTGTTGCCTCCCAGAATACACACTAGAGGGAAGCTGGATTGAAAACAGAGGCAGGGGTCAGCGCCGTGGCTCACTAGGCTAATCCTCCACCTTGCGGCGCCAGCACACCAGGTTCTAGTCCCGGTCGGGCTGCCGGATTCTGTCCCGGTTGCCCCTCTTCCAGGCCAGCTCTCTGCTGTGGCCCGGGAGTGCAGTGGAGGATGGCCCAAGTGCTTGGGCCCTGCACCCCATGGGAGACCAGGAGAAGCACCTGGCTCCTGCCTTCGGATCAGTGCAATGCGCCGGCCGCAGTGCGCCGGCCGCGGCGGCCATTGGAGGGTGAACCAACGGAAAAGGAAGACCTTTCTCTCTGTCTCTCTCTCTCTCTCACTGTTCACTCTGCCTGTCAACAACAAAACAAACAAACAAAAAAACAGAGGCAGGACTCAATCCCAAGCACTGCACATGGTGTGCAGGCATCCCAAGTGGTGACTTAATATACTGTGCTATAATACATAACTGTCTCTGAGTAGTTTTTATTTTTATAAGTTCTAAATATTACATTTTCATGTGGACATAGTTAAAACCTGGCTTTTAAATATAAAAGAATTCTGTAATAAGACATGGTCTTTTGAGAGTAGTGATTAAATAGAATTGACCAAACAAGAAGTTATGATTTTAAATACTATTGCACAAAAATCTTAAAAAGCATTGTTTATTATGTGATATAATTATAAAAACCTTATACTTATCATATAAAATAATGTATATTAATCTGACATTTAATTTAAATTTTATTAAAAATTTGCCATAAAGAAGCTATATTCTCATAAAATTACCTATTTACCTTTAATATTCACTCTCAATATTCATAATAACTTTCACTTCCCTACCACTTAAAAGCATTGCATATTTTAATGATTATTTTGTGCATAGAATTAACAGATACTTTAGTTCTCCATTATAAAAGATTTACACTATAACTAAAGAAAATAAACACCCACTTCACCCAAGGGAAACAATGTCCTATTAACGTCTAAAAAACAAACAAAAATAAGAAATTCAGTTTTTCTAATAACTAAAGTCTTCAGTCGTATAGAAAGGTAATGCACATCTTCTTAATAAAACGCAATTAAAAATACAAATGTTAGCCCTGGTGGAAGCCTGATGACATTCTTTTCCTGAGTGGTTCTATGACTGGCTCGTTGCGTTTGAAGAGACCTCCTTTGTATACCTGAGAATTTATGCATGTATCTGTTTATATTATTTATTGACAGTAACCAAATATTACACAATAGAGTAAGCCCACAAGTGATAGATGTAACTATTGATTCAAGGAATGGCTGTAGAGCCTCTAGAAAGTCATCGATATTTGTAGAAATGCTGCATAAAATTAATTCATCAAAAGTCCTTCATTTGATCCACTATTAGGGAAAATGACCGAATATTAAGATGTAAGGATTATTAGTGGAATTTATCAGCATTATTCTTTAATGTTTCAAATGTTTTATTATAGTTTTCTTATCTTTGTACCAAAAATAATTATGGCTTTACAAAGAGCAAATGTCATCCTTTCTCATAAAATGAGAAATTTAAAAAGTATTCATTATACTTCATCTTTTAATTATGTAAGTTTATCAACATGTAGAAATTCTATCACTGTTGTATTCAATCTGGAGATTATTCTTTAAGTAATATTACTTTTATTTTTAATTTTAAAATACTTCATTTTATTTGTAAGTCAGATAGCAACAGAAAGAGGGATTTCATCCACTGATTTACTCCCCAAATTCTGGCAACATTCACGGCCACAAATTGGAAGCCAGGACCTCAATCCAAGTCTCCTGCATGAGTAGCAAAGACCAGCTGCATAAGGCAACACCTGTTGTCACCCAGGGAGTACAGTAGTGGGAAGTTGGAATAGGGTGTGGAGCCAGGACCTGCACCTAAAGGCTGTGCTTTCAGATAAAAGCATATCCCAAGCAACATCTTAAGCACTGTGCCAAAAACCTGACCCAAAAGGATATCATTTGTCATTGTAAGCTTCTTTTCAAAGTAATGTGACAAAAGTGGTTACTTAAATTTCAAGCCAAACTTTGGAGAAGTTTCGTAGATTTTTTTTTAATCCCATTACCACAAATATCAAATATCTCATAATTGCATTCTCCCAAATTATGGCCCTCTCATGTACAAGTCAGAGTCTTTATGTGACAGAAAATGATTTTATATACTTGCATAGTCGATTTAACTTTGGTGCTTAATTCAAAGAATGTGTCAACTCTGTAGAAACGTTAAACATCTGGAAGTTATTAATCAAGGGGGAAAGGCACTGTTTTTGCAGGATGTGCTCCTCATCCCTGAACCAACCCCACCATATTAATCTCCTTGGTTTTTGTGCAGGGCCATGCATGTTCTCATCGGTTTCCTGAGTCTTGCTAGGAAGATCATTCTAGACTTCTGAAAATATTGTAAGTCTTGCCCTTGATTTATATGTCAGTACCCAACATGATCATTAAAATGTATGCTTGTATAAAAAAATCACACTACAAGTTCAGGAATTCAACTTAAAAATGAAACTAAGATTTCACCTTATTTATTTGGATAACTACTGATGTCCATATAGTTTTTATGAGTGCCATTAAAACAAGAAGTAGTTCTTTCGTGCTATTTTTTTCTAAGAATATTTTCCTCAATGAGACTTCACAGAAATATTTTTAAAATTAAGTTTAATAATCAGAAGTAATTTAATCAATTTTTAGTTTTTTTTTTTTTTTTACTAAATTTACAGACTTAAAAATGTTTTCTAAACCACCAACTGCAATTTTCAAAGTGAAATGAACCTCTCAGATGTGAATCTGGTGCCTAAACTTTTCTTATATTTCAGTTATAATAGAAAAAAAAACACTTAGTTTTCCATAACATGTACCTTTAAAATTTCTTCTGTTTTATTTTCTCATACTTTAGGCAGGCATTTTAAAATATTTATTTATTTATTTATTTATTTTCCAGAAACCTTCTATTTAGGGTATAAAAACTCCTACATTGATAAATAATACTATTTAATAAATACAAGTTTAGGAACCTAGTGATTATTATACCTGCCTCCTACCCACACACCTACCATTCTTCCTCCACCCTCTCCTAATCTCATTATCATTTTTTGCCAAGATTTATTTTCAATTAACTTTATACACATAAGATTAACTCTATACTAAGTAAAGATTTCAAAAAAAAAAAAAAAACAAATTTCCTCAAAAGATGAGACAAAGAGTGTTAAAGTGTCAATTTCACTTCCAAGATCACCTGTTATATTCTCTATTAGTTACCACATATCAGGGAGAACATATGCTATTTGTCCTTTAGGTACTGGCTTGTTTCACCAAGTATGATGTATTCCCGATTCATCCATTTTATTACAAGTGACAGTATGTCATTTTTCACCACTGTGTAGTATCCCATGTGTACATATCCCATAATTTCTTTATCCAGTCTTCAGTTGATGGACATTTCGGTTGATACCATATCTTAGCTATTGTGAATTGAGCTGCAATACACATAGAGGTACAGATACCTCTTTTATTTACTGGTTTCATTTCTCTTGGGTACATTCCCAGGAGGGGGATGGGTGGGTAATAGGGTAGATCTATATTCAGACTTCTGAGACATCTATCTCCATATTGCCTTTCACAACGGCTGTATCAGTTTACATTCCCACCAACAGTGGATTAGGGTACCTTTTACCCCACATCCTTACTTGGCATTATTTGTTTGTTGATTTCTGTAAGAAACCATTCTAATGGGTGGGGGGAGGAACCAGCATGATTTGTATTTCTCTAAAGGCTACTGATCCTGTCTGTTGGTCATTTGGATTCCCTCTTTTAAAAAAATGCCTGGTTAAGTCATTTGCCCATTTCTTAACTGGTTTGCTTGTTTTGTTGCTGTTGAGTTTCTTGAGCTCTTTATATATTCTGATTATTTATCTTTATAAGCTTCATAGTTTATAAGTAATTTCTCCCATTCTGTTGGTTGCCTCTTCACTTTGCAGAGTTGTTTTTTTTTTTTTTTTTTTTTTTTTTTTTTTCAGTGCAGAAGCTTCTATTTTGATGAATCCCTTTGTCAATTTTGGGTTGATTGCCTATGACTGGGATATTTTCCTAGAATTCTTAGCCTATACAGGTTTCTTGCAGGGTTTCCCCAATGTGTCCTAAAAATTGGATGGTATAGGGTCACAGATTTAGTTATTTGATCCATTTTGAGGGGATTTTTGTGTATGGTGTAAGGTAGGGATCTTGATTCTTATTTCTGCCTATGGAGACCCAGTTTTTCCAACACCATTTGTTGAAGAGACTGTCCTTATTCCAGAGATTGACTTTTTGCTCCTTTGTTCAAAATAAATTGGTTGTAGATGTGTGAGTTGACTTTTGACATTTCTCTTCTGTTCCATTGGTCTATATTTTTTTGTACCAGTAACCATGCTGTTTTATTTATAACTAACCTGTTTGAAATCTGGTATTGTGACGCCTCTGGCTTTGTTTTTGTTTTATAAGATTGCTTTAGCTATTCAGGTTTTCCAGTATTCCCATATGAATTTCAGCATCATTTTTCCTATATCTCAGAAGAATGTCCTTGGCATTTTGATTGGTATCACATTTAATCTGTAAATTGCTTTTGGTAGTAGGAATATTTTTATGATATTGATTCTTCCAATCCTTGAAAGTCGAAGATTTTTCTATTCTTTTTGTCTCTTCTATTTTTTGTTTAACATTCTGTAATTCTCCTCATAGAGATCTTCAATGTCCTTGGTTAAATTTATTCCAAGGTATTTGATTTTTTGTAGCTATTGTGACTGGGATTGAATTAGATCTTTCACAGCCATGGCATTGTTGGTGCATATAAAAGCTTTTGATTTTGTGTGCTGATTTTATATCCTGCCACTTTAACAAACTCTTCTATGCGTTCCAATAGACTTGCAGGGGTCTTTTGTATCCCCTATATATAGAATCATGTTGTTTGCACATAGAGATGGTTTGACTTCCTCCTTCCCAGTTTGTATTCCTTAGAGTTCTTTTTCTTTCCTATTGGCTCTAGCTAAAACTTCCATGACCATATTGAATAACAATGGTGAGAGTGGGCATCTTTGGTTCGGGATCTTAGTGGGAATACTTCCAACTTTTCCCCATTTATTAGGATTCTGGCTGTTGATTTGTCATAAATTGTCTTGATTGTGTTGAGAAATGTTTCTTCTATGTCTAATTTGCTTAAATTTTTCATCATGAAAGGATATTGTATTTTATCAAATACTTTCTCTGCAAATATTGTGATAATCATGTTTTTGTTCTTCATTTATTTTAATTTGACAGGTAGAGTTATACAGTGTGTGAGAGAGAGAGAGAGAGAGAGAGAGATCTTTCTTCCATTGGTTCACGCCCTAAATGGCTGCTGTGGCTGGTGCTGCACTGATCCAAAGCCAGGAGCCAAGTGCTTCCTCCTGGTCTCCAATGCGGGTGCAGGGCCCCAAGCATTTGGGCCATCCTCCACTGCCCTCCCAGGCCACAGCAGAGAGCTGGACTGGAAGAGGAGCAACCAGGACTAGAACCCAGCACCCATATGGGATGCCGGCACCACAGGTTAATCCTCCGATTAACCAAGTGAGCTACAGTGCCAGCCCCTATTCTTCATTTTTTAATGTGATGTATCACATTGGCTGATTTGAGAATGTTGAGCCATCCCTGCATACCAGGGATAAATCTCAATTGGTCCAGAATGATTTTTCTGATGTGTTGTCACATTTGATCAGCTTGTATTTTGTTGAGGATTTCTGCATCTATATTCATCAGGGAAATTGGTCTATAGTTCACTTTCTCTGTTGTATCTTTTTCTGGTTTAGGAATTAAGGTGATATTGGCTTCTTAGAAGGAGTTTGTGAGGATTTGTTCCCTTTGGTTGCTTTGAATAGCTGTGGGAGGATTAGAGTTAGTTCTTCTTTAAATGTCTGGTAGAATTCAGCACTGAAGCCATCTGGTCCTGGGCTTTTCTTTGTTGAGAGTGTCATTATTTCTGATTTAATTCCATCTTATTAATTGGTCTATTTAGGTTTTCTATGTCTTCATGACTCAACTTAGATAGGTTTTGTGTGTCTAGGAATATATTTATTCGAGGTTTCCTGATTTGTTTTCATATAGCTTTTTGATGATTCTCTTTATATCTGTGATATCTGTTGCTACATTTCCTTTTCAACTCTAATATTACTGATTTGCATCTTACACTTCTTATTTTTGGTTATTTGGGCCAATGGTGTGCTAATTTTTTCTGTTTTTTCAAAAAAAAATAGCTAATCATTTTGCTGATCTTTTGTGGTTTTTTGTTTGTTTGTTTCAATGTTGTTTATTTCCTCTCTAATTTTAATTATTTCTTTTGTCCTGCTGGTTTTTGTTCTGGTTTGCTGTTGTTTTTCTAGGTCTTTGAGATGCATCAAGGCTCATTTATTTGGTGCCTTTCTAATATTTTGATGTAGGCACCAATTGCTGTAAAATTTCCTCTTAACACTACCTTGCTGTATCCATAAATTTTGTTCTGATGTATTGTCATCTTCATTCACCTACAGAAATTTTTTATTTCTTTTTTTGATTTTTTTCTATTACCCAATATTTATTTGATAGAGTTAGAGAGAGAGAGAGTGGGGGAGAGAAAGAATCTTCCATCTTCCATTTCACTCCCCAGTTGGTAACAACAGCAAAGATTTTGCCAGGCATTAGATGGAAGCACTGTGGGATGAGTAAAGGTGCTTTCCTAAGGCATCACGAGGTCTGTGAAGCTTTAGAGTCCCATGGGAAGCAGAAGGGTAACTAGGTAAGGGTGCCAGTAAGAAATTTTTGCTTTGTTGCGTGTTATAATTGTTGGGAAGTAAAAGGAATTACATTTTACTCCTTATAATGAGCATGATAAGCCCATAATTTTGTCTAATGATCCACTCTTTTGGAAACAATTTAGAGTTAACATAATATGATTCCATAAAACCACCAGATGTCCTAGATCTTTCTATTCATCTATTATGTTACAGATATCTACATTCAAGGTCACCTCAAGCTTAACTGCTTGTTGCTGAATCTCTACTCATCAAAGTCACTTTCTAGAAAAGATTTTAAAAAATGAGATTGAAAAACAAAAAGGAAGAAGGGAGGAAGGATAGAGTGCGAAGCATCAATATATTCTTAAATCTGTATATGAATACATTAAACCTGTATTCCTTAAATAAAATTTAAAAAATCGTTTTGAATTAAGATGATTTGATTAGATTTTAGTATATCCTATGCATCATTTTGTTTCATTCTAATATTCTTTTTCTTTTTGATCTCTCAATATTTAAACTAAGAAATATAATGAGAAATAAATTATGCTAGGCTAAAATGTCATCATAAAATAAGGTGTTTAAATTTAACAGAAAATTAATCCCTATAAAATATAAGAGAGGGAATAAGAGAGGGAGGATATGTACAGTTCGACATATGCTCACACAGACTTACCCATACTGGTATAGTTAGAAACATTCCAGGGGATTCCAATTCACTCTCATCAAGATGGCATGTATCAATGCCATCTCACTAGTCAAAGTGATCATAATGATAGTATTAAGTGTCAAAGGGACCACATAAACAAGACTAGTGTCTGCTAATACTCACTGATAGAATTCAAAAGGACAGAGCGATCCAACATGGAAGCGGGATACACAGCAGACTCATAGAATGGCAGGTGTACTAACCAGCACTCTGGCCTCAGAATCAGCCCTTAAGGCATTCGGATCTGGCTAAAAAGCCCATGAGAGTATTTTAGGTATGAAGCCAAGACACTCTGGCAAAAAAAAAAAAAAAAAAAAAAAAAAAAAAAAAAAAAAAAAAAAAAAAACAACTAACTGAAATATCTCTGTGTGTGAGATCCCAGTGGAAAGAACAGGCCATCAAAGAAGGAGGTTCCTTTCTCTGAAGGGAGGAGAGGACTTCCACATTGTCTATGGCCTTGTCTAAATAAGATCGGAGTTGGCGAACTCAAGAGGCTTCCAAAGCCTTGGCAACTCATGACAAGAGCCTCAGGTGATTACTGACGCATAAGAGTTTCAATTGTTAAATCAACAACAGTTGTCACTGTGCGCTTATTCCCCATGTAGGATCTCTGTGCTTAATGTGTTACACTATGTGAATTAACAGTAAAACTTCTACTAGGACAGTAATCTATACTTTGTGTTTCTGTGTGGGTGCAAATTGTTGAAAGTTTTACTTAGTAAATACTAAGTAGATCTTCTGTATATTAAGATAATTGAAAATGAATCTTGAATGAGTATGGGATGGGAGAGGGAGTGGGAATGGTTGCAGGTGGGAGGGAGGTTATGGTTGAAAAGCTGCTATAATCCAAAAATTGTACTTTGGAAATTTATATTTATTAAATAGAAGTTTAAAAAATTGAAAATTCTTAATAAAAATCCTTAGTCAAAAAATTAAAAGGAGATATATATATATATATATATATATACACACTTATTTAAAAGGTACACCCTTAACACTGAGGAACCAAACAGAGCTCTCTGGCCACAGCCATCTCAAGCCTTTAAGGCTCCATCAAAAGCAGACAGTCCACTTAATACAGTTATATTATTTGGAAGAAGAATCCAAAAAATATCTCCACAATGCCAAGCAACAAATGCAGAAACCAAGGAAACAAGAACAAGGAATACATTATGAAGCCCCCAAATGAATAAGACACCCCAAGCTAAGATTATGGAGATGATGAAATGGAAGAAATGCAAGATATGTATTACAAAAATTTATGAAAGAACATTTAGAAGTTTTCAAAAACAAATGCTTGAGCTATGGAAATCCTTACTGGACAGAATAGAAAATCTCTCTCATGAAAATGAAATCTTGAGGAATCAAAATGAAACGCTGAAACTAGTAGAACAGGAAAGTGTGATAGTGAAGAGAAATCAAAATGAAATGAAGAACTCAATAGATCAAATAACAAACATGTTAGAGAGCCTTTAAAAACAGAATAGGTGAAGCAGAAGAGAGAATATCAGACTTAGAAGACAGAGCACAGGCCAGAACCATGGCTCACTAGGCTAATCCTCTGCCTGTGGCACCAGCACTCTGGGTTCTAGTCCCGGTTGGGGCACTGGATTCTGTCCCGGTTGCCCCTCTTCCAGGCCAGCTCTCTGCTGTGACCTGGGAGTACAGTGGAGGATGGCCCAGGTCCTTGGTCCCTGCACCTGCATGGGAGACAAGGAGAAGCACCTGGCTCCTGGCTTCGGATCAGTGCAGTGCGCTGGTCACATCGCACCGGCTACAGCGGCCATTGGAGGGTGAACCAACGGAAAAAGAAAGACCTTTCTCTCTGTCTCTCCCTCTCTCACTATCCACTCTGCCTGTCAAAAAAAAAAAAAAAAAAAAAAAAAGACAGAGCACAGTAAAGTATACAGTCAAATGAAAGAAAAGAAGAAGAAATTAGAAATCTAAAAACTATTGTTGGGAATCTATAGGATAGTATTAAAAAAAACCAATATTTGGGTTCTAGGAGTTCCTGAAGGCATGGAGAGAGAGAAAGGTTCAGAGGGCCTTTTTAGTGAGATATTAGCAGAGAACTTCCCGGGTTTGGAGTAGGACAGAGACATCCTAGTACAGGAAGCTCATAGAACCCCTAGTAAACATGACCAAAAGAGAACCTCACGACGACACGTTGTAATCAAACTCACCACAGTGAAACATAAAGAAAAGATTCCAAAATGTGCAAGAGAGAGAAACGTTGGATTACTCTCAGAGGATCTCCAATTAGACTCACAGCTGACTTCTCATCAGAAACCCTACAGGCTAGAAGGGAATGGTGAGACATAGCCTAGGTAAAAGAGAGAAAAACTGCCAAGAATGTTGTACCCTGCAAAGCTCTCATTTGTGAATGAAGGTGAAATAAAGACCTTTCATAGCAAATGGAAATTGAAAGAATCTGTCACCAAACGTCCAGCCCTGCAAAAGATGCTTAAAGATGTGTTACACACAGAAACACAGAAACATGGCCATCAATATGACAGAAGGTAAAGGAAGGAAACCTCACAGCAAAAGATCACAGGGAGTTTGAAGTATATATTAGAAATATCTTTGGGGAAATGGCGGGGCAAAGTTAGTACTTATCAATAGTCACATTGAACGTTAATGGCCTGAACTGTCCAGTTAAAAGACACCAATTGGCTGATTGGGTTAAGGAACAAAACCCATCTATTTGCTGCTTACAAGAAACACATCTTTCCAACAAAGATGCAAACAAACTGAAAGTGAAAGGCTGGAAAAAGATATACCATGCCAATAGAAATGAAAAAAGAGCTGGCATAGGCATGTTAATATCAAACAAAATAAACTTTACCACAGAAACTCTTGAGAGATGAAGAGGGGCACTATATAAGAATTAAGGGATCAATTCAACAGGAAGATATTACGATTATCAATGTATAAGCACCTAATTACAGGGCAGCGGTTTATTTAAAAGATTTGTTAAGGGACTTAAAGGGAGACTTAGACTCCAAGACAACAGTACTGGGGGACTTCAATACCCTTCTCAAAAATAGTCAGATGAACTGGACAGAAGATCAATAAGGACACAGTAGATTTAAATGACACTATAGCCCAAATGGATCTAACAGATATATACAGAACTTTTCATCCTACACATAAAGCATTTACATTCTTCTCTGCAGTACATGGAAGCTACTCTAGGATTGACCACATACTAGGCCATAAAGCAAGTCTCAGCAAATTCAAAAGTATTAGAATCATACCATCTAGCTTCTCAGACCACAGCGGAAAGAAGTTGGAAATTAGCAACACAGGAATCCCTAGAACATGGAGCAAACTCATGGAGAATGAACAACATGCTCCAGAATGAACAAGGGGTCAAAGAAGAAATCAAAAATTTTCTGGAAGTAAATGAGGATAACAGCACAACATACAAAACTTATGGGATACAGTAAAAGCAGTGTTAAGAGGAAAGTTTATAGTTATAAGTGCCTATATCAAGAAACTGGAAGGCATCAAATAAATGAGCTTTCAATGCGTCTCAAGGATTTAGAAGATCCTCAGTAAACAAGACCCAAATCTAGTAGGAGAAGAGAAATAATTAAAATCAGGGAATAAACAATAGGATTAAATCAAAAAAAAAAAAAATGGCGCCGAAGCTCACTAGGCTAATCCTCCGCCTTGTGGCGCCAACACACCGGTTTCTAGTCCTGGTCAGGGCACCGGATTCTGTCCCAGTTGCCCCTCTTCCAGGCCAGCTCTCTGCTGTGGCCAGGGAGTGCAGTGGAGGATGGCCCAAGTGCTTGGGCCATACACCCCATGGGAGACCAGGATAAGAACCTGGCTCCTGGCTTCAGATCAGCGCGGTGCGCTGGCCGCAGTGTGCTGGCTGTGGTGGCCATTGGAGGGTGAAACAACGGCAAAAGGAAGACCTTTCTCTCTGTCTCTCTCACTGTCCACTCTGCCTGTCAAAAAAAAAAAAAAATCCAAAAAAAAATTACAAAAAAAATCAGCCAAAGGAGGAGATGGTTTTTAGAAAAAGTAAACATAATTGATACTCCATTGGTCCAACTAACTAAAAAAAGAAAAGAAAAGACCCAAATCAATAAAATCAGAGATGAAAAAGGAAATGTAACAACAGACACCACAGAAATAAAAAGAATCATCAGAAATTACTACAAGGACTTGTATGCCAGCAAACAGGGAAACCTACCAGAAATGGATAGGTTCCTGGACACATGCAACCTGCCTAAATTGAACCAGGAAGACATCGAAAACCTAAACAGACCCATAACTGAGACAGAAATTGAAACAATAATAAAGGCCCTCCCAGCAAAGAAAAGCCCATAACCGGATGGAATCACTGCTGAATTCTACCAGACATTTAAAGAAGAACTGACTCCAATTCGTCTCAGACTATTCAGAACAATCAAAAAAGAGGGAATCCTCCCAAATTCTTTCTATGAAGCCAGCATCACCTTAATTCCAAAGCCAGAAAAAGATGCAGCATTGAAAGAGAATTGCAGAAGGCTGGCGCCGCAGCTCACTAGGATAATCCTCCACCTTGTGGCAACGGCACACCGGGTTCTAGTCCCTGTCAGGGTGCCGGATTCTGTCCCAGTTACCCCTCTTCCAGGCCAGCTCTCTGCTGTGGCCAGGGAGTGCAGTGGAGGATGGCCCAAGTCCTTGGGAAGGTACATTCCTCAATACAATCAAAGCAATTTATGAAAAACCCACAGCCAACATCCTATTGAATGGGGAAAAGTTGGAAACATTTCCACTGAGATATGGTACAAGACAGGGATGCCCACTCTCACCAATGCTATTCAATATAGTTCTGGAAGATTTAGCTAGAGCTATTAGGCAAGAAAAACTAATTAAAGGACTGCAAATTGGGAAGGAAGAACTCAAACTATCCCTCTTTGCAGATGATATGATTCTTTATTTAGGGGACCCAAAGAACTCTACTAAGAGACTATTGGAACTCATAGAAGAGCTTGGCAAAGTAGCAGGGTATAAAATCAATGCACAAAAATCAACAGCCTTTGTTTACACCGGCAATCCATGGCTGAGAAAGAACTTCTAGATCAATCCCATTCACAATAGATACAAAAACAATCAAATACCTTGGAATAAACTTAACCAAGGACATTAAAGATCTCTCTGATGAGAATTACAAAACCTTAAAGAAAGAAATAGAAGAGGATACCAAGAAATGGAAAAATCTTCCATGCTCATGGATTGGAAGAATCAATATCATCAAAATGTCCAATTGCCTAAAAGCAATTGATACATTCAATGTGATACCCATCAAAATACCAAAGACATTCTTCTCACATCTCGAAAAAATTATGCTGAAATTCATATGGAGGCACAAGAGACCTTGAATAGCTAAAGCAATCTTGTACAACAAAAACAAAGCTGGAGGCATCACAATACCAGATTTCAGGACATACTACAGGGCAGTTGTTTTCAAAACAGCATGGTACTGGTACAGAAACAGATGGATAGACCAATGGAACAGAATAGAAACACCAAAAATCAATCCAAACATCTACAGCCAACTTATATTTGATCAAGGATCCAAAACCAATCCCTGGAGTAAGGACAGTCTATTCAATAAATGGTGCTGGGAAAATTGGATTTCCATGTGTAGAAGCGTGAAGCAAGACCCCTACCTAACACCTTACACAAAAATCCACTCAACATGGATTAAAGTCTTAAATATATAACCTGACACCATAAAATTATTAGAGAACATTGGAGAAACCCTGAAAAATATAGGCACTGGCAAAGACTTCTTGGGAAAGACCCCGGAAGCACAGGCAGTCAAAGCCAAATTTAACATTTGGGATTTCATCAAATTGAGAAGTTTCTGTACTGCGAAAGAAACAGTCAGGAGAGTGAAGAGGCTACCGACAGAATGGGAAGAAATATTTGCAAACTATGCATCAGAAAAGGGTTAATATCCAGAATCTACAAAGAAATCAAGAGACTCCACAACATCAAAACCAACAACCCACTTAAGAGATGGGCATAGGACCTCAATAGATATTTTTCAAAAGAGGAAATCCAAAGGGCCAACAGACACATGAAAAAATGTTCAAGATCACTAGCAATCAGGGAAATGCAAATCAAAACCACAATGAGGTTTCACCTCACCCCGGTTAGAATGGCTCACATACAGAAATCTGCTAACAACAGATGCTGGGAGGACGTGGGGAAAAAGGGACACTAACCCACTGTTGGTGGGAATGCAAACTGGTAAAGCCACTAGGGAAGTCAGTCTGGAGATTCCTCAGAAACCTGAAGATAACCCTACCTTACAACCGAGCCATCCCACTCCTTGGAATTTACCCTAAGGAATTTAAATTAGCAAACAAAAAAGCTGTCTGAACCTTGATGTTTATTGCAGCTCAATTCACAATAGCTAAGACCTGGGATCAACCCAAATGCCCATCAGCAGTAGACTGGATAAAGAAATTATGGGACATGAACTCTGTAGAACACTATACAGCAATCAAAAACAATGAAATCCAATCATTTGCAACAAAATGGAGGAATCTGGAAAAAATCATGCTGAGTGAATTAAGCCAGTCTACAGGAGAAAATATCATATGTTCTCTTGATCAGTGACAACTAACCAAGTACCAAAAAGGAAACCTGTTGAAATGAAATGGACACTATGAGAAACAGTGACTTGATCAGCCCTTGTCCTGAATGTTGATGTACAATTCAATTCTTTATCCCTTTTAGTATTTTTTTTGTTCTAGTTAATACTATTGTTTGAAGTCTTTAATTAACACACAATTATTCTTAGGTGTTTAAATTTAAATGAAAAGTGATCCCTGTTAAATATAAGAGTGGGAATAACAGAGGGAAGAGATGTACAATTTGGGACATGCTCATTCAGACCTTCCCCAAATGGTGGAGTTAGAAATGTGCCAGGGGATTCCAATACAATCCCATCAAGGTGGCATGTACCAAGGCCATCTCACTAGTCCAAGTGATCAATTTCAGTTCTCAATTGATCACACTGATAGGTCTAAGAGTAACGGGATCACACAAACAAGACTATTGTCTGCTAATACCAACTGATAGAATAAAAAAAAGGAAAGAATGTTCTAACATGGGAAGAGGGACACACAGAAGACTCATAGAATGGCAGATGTCCTAAACAGCACTCTGGCCTCAGAATCAGCCCTTAAGGCATTCAGATCTGGCTGAAGAGCCCATGAGAGTATTTTAGGCATCAAAAGCCAAGACACTGGCAAAAAAAAAAAAAAAAAAAAAAAAACCTAAATAAAAGATCTCTGTGAGTGAGATCCCAGTGGAAAGAATGGGGCCATCAAAGTAGGAGGTACCTTTCTCTGAAGGGAGGAGTGAACCTCCACTTTGACTATGACCTTGTCTAAATACGATCTAAGTCAGTGAACTCAAAAGGCTTCCATAGCCTTGGCAACTCATGACTAGATCCTAGAAAGATTATTAATGCCATAAGCAAGAGTGTCAAATTGTTAAGTCAACAACAGGAGTCACCGTGTACTTACTCCTCATGTGGGATCTCTGTCCTTAATGTGTTGTCCAATGTGAAGTAATGCTATAACTAGTACTGAAACAGTATTTTACACTTAATGTTTTGTGTGGGTTCAAACTGATGAAGGCTTTACTTAATATATACTAAATCGATCTTCTGTATATAAAGATAACTGAAAATGAATCTTGATGTGAATGGAATGGGAGAGGGAGCGGGAGATGGGAGGGGTACGAATCGGAGGGAAGTTATGGGGGGAAAGCCAATGTAATCCATAAACTGTACTTTGGAAATTTATGTTTACTAAATAAAATTTTTAAAAAATTAAAAAAATAAAAGGATGTATGTCAGAGAATGAGGGAGGGACAGAAAGGGAGAGAGAAGATGGTATCTTCCATTTGCTGTTTCACTTCTCAAATGACCACAAAAGCTAGAAATCGGTCAGATGGAAGTTGGAATCAGAAACTCCATTCTGGTCTCATTTCACACATGGATGGCCGGGGCTCAAGTACTTGTGCCATCTTCCACTGTCCTCCCAGGCAAGGTAGCTGGAGATGGATCAGAAGTTGAGCAGCCAGGCCTCAAACCAGCACTCTAATAGAGAATACCAGAGTTACAAGCAGGAATTTAACCAACGTAATCACTTCAGCTCCTAAAACAGGTTCTACTTGAGCTACGCCTTTTGGTGATGACAAGTCAAGTGCTTTGGTGTTGGTGATTAGCAAAAGAGCAGAACATTAACTCTGAGTTGGTGATTTGCAGAGACTAATGTTAGATCCTCTGATGCTACACTTCGGCAGTGGTATCTTTAGCAGGTGTGGCCTACAGAAATTATTTTAGATCTTAGGCTCTTGATGTTTTATAAACTATAGGGAGTGTGGGCTCCAGGTGAGCAGCTATTTCTGTGTAGGCAGAGTTGCACCTGAAGGGATATAATCAAAGTCATCAGGACTTTAACAAAGAAACAGTATTTGTGCAGTGCTAACAAAAGTTTTATGGACAGATAGGTTCAGTTAAAGCAGTTAAGATGATTGACAAACAATATGGGAATACAGAAACATCTGCTTAAGTGGTAGCTTGAGACAATGACAGGGACAAAAGATTCAGCAGGCAAGCATGGTCACTGGGACTTCCAGAAGAATGGAGCTCAAAGGGGAGCTTGAGTCCATAATAGAGAAATAGATACAGCAAGCAAACATGGTCATTGAGACCTCCAGAAGAACAGAGCCCTCACAAAACAAAATTCAACTTTGAAATTGTGTGCACTTCAATGAAAGCGACTTGCCTGCAATGTATTAAAGGCTGAGGTGTTTTCCAGGTGCATCTTGATAAAGTGCAGTCTTTTTTTTTTTAACCTAGAAACCTTTTATTTAAGGTATGCAAGCTTTATGCATTTCATATGTACAAATTTAGGAACATAGTGATTCTTCTCACCCCATTCTCCATCCCACCCACACTGCCACCCTTCTTCCTCCTCCCTTTTTGTGCACTTTCTTATTTTTTACAAAGTATAGCCTTGATAAAACAAAATTATGGGAGTTGGACCTAGCTTGCAAACTTGGTGGCCATGGGAATCTCAACATGTGCAGATGGCTTTGGGAAGGCATCACCCTCAAAGTGGCCAGGCAAAGACAGGACAACTACAAAAAGAGCACCCAAGAGATAGGTTTTTAGATATTTTGGGAAGAAAAATATGAAAATTCATATCAGAGCAGAAGACAAATTCCAACTCTGCTTTATGTAGATTAGAAAATGATAATTTTTTTAGGAAATGAAGTGTTATGGAGGTCTGGATAGGTACAATATACGTTTATTTCACATTATGTGTTCTTTGTGTGTTTATCAAACTATGATTTGTGTTGTTGCTATAGTGAGGTTCCCTTACGTTAAGTAGATCCACAGATCCACAGATATTTCTTTTTTTAAAAAAGATTTTATTTATTTATTTGAGAGGTAGAGTTAAAGACAGTGAGAGGGAGAGACAGAGAGAAAGGTCTTCCTTCGGTTGGTTCACTCCCCAGATGGCCACAATGGCCAGAGCTGAGCCGATCAGGAGCCAGGTGCTGCCTCCTGGTCTCTTATGTGAGTGCAGGGCCCAAGGACCTGAGCCTTTCTCTACTGCTTTCCCAGGCCACAGCAGAGAGCTGGACTGGAAGAGGAGCAGCCAGGACTAGAACCAGCACCCCTATGGGATGCCAATGCCACAGGCGGAGGATTAACCTACTGTGCCACGGCGCCGGCTTCAATCCACAGATATTTCAAGAAAGTGTGGTAGATTCACTGCCTGATAAGAACGTAACATTAAGTTTAACACAAAAATCATCATTGTGGATAATAAAAACATCATAAATGAATATGTATCCATAAATGCAATAACATATAAATGCTTTTTGATTATTATCTGTCTCAATCTGTGTTTGAAAACAAAACAAAGAGGATACATGTTCAAGGGGAGAAAAGAACAGCATAAGCCAACAGTAAACTGAAGGTTTATTTCTCTATTTCCAGGATATTGATAAAAGGAAGGCATGACTATATAATATGTCATGATTTCAATCACACTCATAAAGTCAAAAATTGGTCTTTATTTACTATATAGTCACCATCTCGCCAATTTTTCTTCCAAAGTTATTATTCAATTTACTGGAACGGTTTTATTCTTCCTGATGAAACCCTTGCTGATTTTCATTAAGTGTTTTTTTAAATCTGGTAATCCAATGAGTTTTGACAGGTAGAGTTACACACAGTGTGAGAGAGAGACAGAGAGAAAGGTCTTCCTTCCGTTGTTTTGCTCCCCAAATGGCCACCATGTTCTGCACTGTGCTGACCCAAAACCAGGATCCAGGTGCTTCCTCCTGGTCTCCTACGTGGGTGCGGGGGCCCAAGCACTTGGACCATCCTCCACTACTATCCCAGGCCATAGCAGAGAGCTGGACTGGAAGAGGAACAACCTGGGACTAGAACCATCACCCATATGGGATGCTGGCGCTTCAGGCAGAGTCTTAACCTAGTGTGCCATGGCACTGGCCCCAATCCAATGAGTTTTAAAAACGTTTATTTATAAAGCAAAAGAGAGCAAGAAATCTCATCTGCTCATGCACTCCTCAAATGTCCACAAAAGTTGGAACTGGGCTTGGCCTAAGCCTGGAGACAGGACCTCAATCATAGACTCCGCCAAGGTTGACAGGAGCCTAGCAACCTGTTCTATCGTCACTGTCACTCAGTGTGTGTCAGCAAGAAGCTGGAGTCGGGAGCCAGGGCCAGCTATGGAACCCAGATCCTCTTATAGGGCATGCAGGCTTCTTAATAGCTAAGCAAAATGCCCATTCTTGCACAAATTTTTACAAGACAAACTGAGGTACTCAATATCCTTCCGGGAGAATTCAAGTTATCTACGCAGTTTACGGCAGGTGAACAAAGCCTATCTCCCAATGCCGAAAGCAAGCAGAGCGTGCATCCTTTCCAGCCCTCGATTCTTATGAAGAACGATGCATGCCCACTGCAGCTCTAATGATGATTTACTACCACAGGATAGAAGAAAAGAGGTCAGGTCTGTATGTACTATCAACAGGCATTGGGCTTCCTTCTTCTCCCTCAGTGTTCAGGTTTTCTCTAGATTATGAAGAAAAAATGAAACGTAATTTATTTTCAACATTGCCAGGAGCCACTCTTGCTTCCAAATTGGCATTCATGTATTATTATGTCTTACATTGCCAAACCATAAAGAAACAATAAAGAAAATTATATTTTTACAAAGAATCTTACTTCAGGGTAAGAGCAATAATATAATTATCTTTTCACCTGTGTTTTCAACAATATATTATGAGATTTAAAAAATCTTCTTACAATAACTTTTATCAACTTAGGAAATGAAATAAATGTAGGTCAATATTTGTAAATGAAGTTTAACTCAGAAGGAAAAAATAGGATGGGATGTAAAACCGTGATATATTAACAATGAGAAAAACGTTACATTTTTGCAATACATCTGAGTTTCTTCTACTTGGCTCCTACCTGGCTTGAGCAGGCATTTGGGGAGCAAACCAGAGAGGGAATGGAAGGGCTCTGTGTTTGTGTGTTTCTCTGTGTCTCTCAATAAAAGATGAAAAGAAACATAAAAATTTACAAAGTAAAATAAAGCATATCAGTTACTGACATTAACTATCTTAACACCTAGAGGGGCATTCCTGTGGTTTTAGGAACTTCTTCCATGATAATAAAAGAAATTTCAAAATATATTTAGCAGTAAAATGCAGTACCATCCATGTAATATAAATACACAAACTGAGCTCAGCCAAATGTTTATGGTAACATTGGAAAGGAAAATGAGTGACATGGAATCAACAATTAAATCCCTACAGACCATGTTTCTACTCTGAGGAAGTGTGTCCTTCCAAACTGTGGGCCTGCAATTTTCTATCAGTTTAAGAGGAATCTCTTGACAACAGAAAAAGCTGCAAAAATATTAGAGAAATATGTACCCTACAGCTGTTTACACTGGCATAGATTATCTATCATTTTGAGTGTCTTGAACAGATGTGTACTGATAAAATATTATTATATTACTGAGAACTGTCAGGAATGGGAAAAAAATCTCCTCACTCTTTCATTGCTACATAAAGAGCAAGGATCTTGACCACCAAGATCTACTCCGTTGATCTCAGAATTAGGAAAAAATATGATCCACCCATGCAGTTGCAATAGGGATTCAATCAGGTAATAATACAAAATAATATATCTAAAACTTAGTACCTCTTATATGTTTTAAAGATTTAACATTAAAGATGTGAAATTATGTTTTTAACTGTGACTCCACACAACCACTTCACATTTTACCTTCTTTCTTAATTTCATAAAGGTTTTCCCTTGGTGTGACTTCTATTTTCATTGTTGCTTCACTCAAGATATGGAAGAATCAGCCCTTAAGTCTTCCTGGCCTGGCTGAAAAGCTCCTGAGAGCATTTCAAGCATGGAAAGCCAAGACACTGCTGAAAAAAAAATATTCTACATGAAGATGTCTGTGAGTGAGACCCCAGCAGAAAGAAGTAGCCATCAAAGAAGGATGTACTTCTCTCTAACGGGAGAAATTCCACTTTGCTTATGGCCTTGTCTAAATACTGATGGAGTTTGTGGATTTGAAAGGCTTCCATGGCCTTGGAAGCTCATGTCAAGAGCCTCAGGTTGTCACTGATGTCATACATAAGAGTGTTAATTGTTAAATTAACAACTGTTGTCACTGTGCACTAACTCCCCATGCAAGACCTCTGTCCTCAATGAGTTGTATTATGAGAGTTAACTGTAAAACCAGTTCTCAAACAGTTTGTGTATGAGTGTGTGCATGTTTGTGCAAATTGTTGAAATCTTTACTTAGTATAGAGTTGGTCTTCTGTGTACAACGTTAATTGAAAATGAATCTTAATGGAGAATAGGACTGGAAAGCGGATAGGTAAGAAAGGAGGGGTAGAAGTATAGGTGGGAGGGCGGGCATGGTGGGAATAGCTATATTCCTAAAGTTGAACTTATGAAATTTGTATTCCTTTAAAAAAGATAAAAATGGGATTTAATGATACCAGTTGTGTAGGACTTCCCCTGGAATTTGTTACAAACTATTCCCTCCTTTAATAGGTGTATATTCATCTATTTTTAATAAAATCATATTTATATTAAAATATACTCATTTTCCATTATGTAACAAGACTATTTTTTCAGTTGGGCTTCCTTACTGGGAGCCATTCTATAATCTCCCATCAATTGTTTATTTATATTTCAAGGAGGTTATATTCAGTATATAAATCTATTTGCTCTTTTATTATCAGTTGTAAGTGTGTGAGGCAATACAGAATATATTTCTCATACCACAGATACCACATTTCAGTGGAGAAGGGAAAATTAGCATTCATATACACTGTATTCTACTGGCCCAAGCATTCATAACCCAGCTCAGAGTCAAGAGGGAGAAACAGACCTCTTATCTCTTGGATAGGAATATAAAATAATTTCAGCTGTATTATCTTTGTTTTCTGGTTTTATATTGCTACCACAGGAGTATTGCTAGAAAGACAGAAATTGAACATTGCCAGGATTAAAATTGAGAAGCTGTAAGGGATATTTAACTTTTATAAAAGATTATTTATTTGAAAGCATTACAGAAAGAGAAAGAGAGGAAGAAGGGAAGGAGGGAGGGAAGGAGGGGGAGAGAGAGAGAGAGAGAGATCATCTGATCTTGCTGGTTTAGTCCTCAGATGGTCACAACCATTGGCTTTGGGTAAGGCCATAGCCAGGAGCCAGTTACTTTTGGGTCTTCCATGTGGGTGGCAGGGACCGAAGAACTTTTATGCTGCTTTTCCCAAACCATTAGCAAGGAGCTAGATGAGATGCAGAGCAGACAGGAGTTGAATCAGTGACCACACAGAATGCCAGCGTGACAGATGACAGATGTGCCCACTATGCCGTAATACCAGCCCCAGTGCAAGGGGTATTTTATGAAGTGTATTTATGATGAGGCATCAGGTATGAGGAATTTACCCCTGATCATTTTCTTCAAGCTTCCCACTGCAGAAGAAACTAACAGATCAGGTGAAAATGAGGTTGCACATTGAGTGTGTATTGCTATTTTCCTGCCCCAGCTGATCCAGTATTGGCTCAGTGGTCTTCGTAATAAAGTTGCATGTGGCTGGGATGCAGCCATAAATAAAGAAAATAGCAAGCACTTGTCACTTCAGTATGTGTGTCTTAAGTTTTCAATTAAAATTTTAGTCAAGAACAGGTAGGTAAACAATTCAAAAACCTAAGGTGAAAGTGTTTTATTTTCCAACATGTCACTTTTTAACATAGGTGTCTTTCCATAAGAAATCAATCTTTAATGTGAAATTTAACATTTCTAGAGCTTTTATTTTTCCTAACCATGAAAGTTATCTCACCATTCTAATTACATTTTAATTTTATGAACAATTTTGTTCTACCTGTTAGACTTAAAAAAAAAAAAAAAAAAAAAAAAACCTGGGTGTATATATAAATGTTCACGAAAACTGCATTCCATTAAAATATGCATGGATTTCAATATGATTTACAATGAACTATTTAGATTCTGTTTTTCATGTTCTCTTGGAAGTTACCTTATGAATACAATGTGTTTAACTCATAATCTCATTAAGTACCCTGTATGCAACTGGTTGACACTTTAAAAGTCATCTGATTCTGATTTCTGCAATGATGGCATTAAAATTAGCCATTAAAATTGATTTTGTGTTTTACTTCCTTTAGAAATATGTTAAACATAATTTATCACCTGTTTTAACCCATTTATCAAAAAATGAAGTTTCTTTAGATTTAAATAATTCACCTTTGTTTTTACATCAGTATGAATGGATTGACTTCATATGTAAATATATGTTAACATTGTTAGATGTATTTTGGATCCAGAAAATAATGATTATTACATTATTTTCTCATCATGAGATGACCCATAATGGAGAATTTTACTTACATATTTCATTGGAATTATTTTAATCTAGTTAGAACTGTATATGTAGTACATATTGATTAGCTCATTTTTATCTTTGCAGTTATATTTTTCTGATATCGCTTTTCTAGAAAGAATTTTCAGGGCAAAAGTTGGAAGGTTAAATAAACTATTTTTAAGTTTGAAACATTCTTCACTTTAGGTTTATGTGTATAAAGAGTTAAGGTTACATGAAAGTCATCTTTTTATGAAGGCCTACAGTTTAGTTTTATTACTAATTCTCCTCTGCATTTAATCATACGGTGCATATGGTTATCCCATTGATTTCTTAATTTTATGAAAATTGCCTTACCAACAGCTGGTCTCTTGAACAAATGAATATGTCAATGGCTGATTATGGATTAATGATGTAGCTATTCTTCAAATTCACACTCAAAGCATGCCTCCTCCTAGTTTAGAAAGCTTGGTTAAAATAAAAATTCTTAACTTACAAGTTTACATATTTTACTGATTTACAAAGGAATCTTTCTGAAGGCATATCACCATATTTCAAAACAAAAAATTAGTGAATGAATATAAATTTAGGGTTATTGAAAAGCACATTTATTTGAAGGTGATAATCTTTCAAGAATAGCATAAAGCAATTGCTAATGTATTTAGCCAGAAGGCATCAGACAATACCATATTATCAGAAAAGGTTTTTTATCAAAATTTTATTTTATTTTATTTGAAAAGCAAAGAAACAAACATAGAGTGTAGGGGGAGAGAGAGGGAGAATATCTCATTTATTGGTTCACTCTCAAATAGTCCTGGCAACCAGGTTGCGGATCAAAGCCAGCAGCAAGGAATTCAAAGGTGGCAGGGGCTCAGCTGCTTGAGCCCTACTTGCTGTCTCTGAGAGTGTGCATTAGCAGGAAGCTGGACTCAGCAGCAGAGCTGGAACTCAATCTTAGACGCTCCAATATGGGATGCAGGTATCACGAACAGGTTTAAACACTGTGCCACACATTACTCTAAGATTAATTTTTAAAGCAATCATTAAATTGGTCAGATAAATTCAGTTTAAGAATGAGAATATGTTCTGAAATCCTCTTGCCAAACATAATGTGAAAAATATGAAATTTTCATTTAAAAATGAAACTGTTTCTTTTACATTTTGAAATGCTACAATAGCATAATATTAGGTATATTTTTGATAAAAAATGCTTTACATTGGATCCCAATGGTTAGGTGTGTAATAAGGAAAGCAATAGAGAAGGTAAGCTAATAAATAAATTTACTCTCACAGTTTATATGGCAGTTTGACTCCTCCCTGTTTTGAAGAGAATTTTTTTTTATTTTCTGTATGAAATCTCTATGGGAGAAAAACTGGTTTTGATCATACTTTTTTTTATGTTATCTGCTAAATGTACTATTGATATATTTGAGGAGATAGACACATTTAATACTGACCGAAAACATTCTGTAGTATCTCACAAATAAGCCCAATTTTTATATTGATTAAAATGAAAGAAAAAAGATAATTAAATTTTAGGTTATGTCAATGATTAGAGCACAAACTAAAATATCTTTAGTTATTTTGCTTAGTTGAAAACATAACTGCTTTGATTATAGTTTCATAATACTTTTGGTTATCAATATATTTTGGAAAAACAGTAAATAATCACTTGTATGCACAGGAAAAGTAATTTACATTAGTTATCAAAGTTCTTCTCTATCCCAGGTGGTATGTATTTATTTACTATTTCCCACTTGAATCAGAAGCAATCATAAATAATACCCTTAGAGTAAATGCCCAGCTGCCCTTAACACTTCCCAAATATGTTTTCCCAATTCTTACTTTCACGTATCCATGAAATTAGCATGAATAAAACTGGATAAGCTAATGATACACAGTAATTCTTAACTTAGCGTGAATATTACAAGCAAAGAAATTAAGTACTGAGTACAATGATATTTAGATGCAAATATCCTCTCAGTAATTTTTGTTAAACCTTAATAAAGAAGTGTTATTTTGAACCTACTAGGGAAAACAAAATGACTGAGTCATTTTAAGTAATAGCTAAAAAGGACTCACATATTGCTCTTTTTATGTGCATTTTTATTATTTGGCATATAATAGATTCAAAATAGTTCATAAATTCAGTTCTAAGAATATAATAATGAGGCCAACTCTGTGGCATAGTAGGCTAAGCCTTCACCTGTGTTGCCTGCATCCCATTTGAGCACCGGTTCATGTCCAGGCTATGTCTCTTCTCAAACAGTTTCTTCTGCTGTGGCCTGGGAAAGCATAGAAGATGGCCCAAGAGTGTGGGCCCCTGCACCCACGTGGAAGACCTGGAAGAACCTCTTGGCTCCTGGCTTCAGGTTGCCCCAGCTCTGGCTGTTGTGGATATTTGGGGAGTGAACCATTAGGTGGAAGCCTTCTTTCTCTCTCTGTAACTTTACTGCCCAAATAAGTAAATCAACTTTTTTTTAAGAATATAATGACATCCCCTTCCTTCCTCCTTCTTTTCCCCTCTCTCCCTTCTACACTCCCTGACTTTCCTATTCTTTCTTTTTTTAAAAAAAATATTTTTGAGATAGCATAGTTTTAATTTATGTTACAGTGAAGGCTTTAATGCTCCACAAATAAAAAGCTTAGCAAGTAAAATGCAAAACGACCTTAGTTTAGTGGAAATACAGGTAAGGGTCATAATCAGATGGAAAGATGACCAATTCACCCATACACAGTAAATTTTACAATAAAAACAAGTTGTTAAACCTATAGTAGTATATCATTCTGAACATTATTAACCATTGATTTGACAAAGATATAAAACCAAAAATTGGAATTTTATAGCAACATTAACACACAAAGATGTTTCACTAATTTTATCCTTTTAAAAAAAAATAACTCCCAAACATAAGGAAGAGTGGGTAGTATTTGTCTTTGTGTGTCTAGCTTTTTTCACTCAATGTGGTATTCTCCAGCTGCATTCATTTTGTTCCAAATCATAGAATTTCATTTTTATAGCTGAATAAAATTCCATTGCGTATGTATACCACGTTCTCTTTTTCACTGATGTGATGACGGACGCCTTGTTGACTGAGTATTTTGGCTATTGTGAACAAGGCTCCTATCAGCCTAGTGCTGCAGGTATCTCTTTGATACATTGTGTTCATGTCTTTTGGGTGTTTACCCAGTCATGGCACTGCTGCATCATCTGGCAAGTCTGTTTATTGTCTTTATGAACCTCCACCTGCTCCAACAATAACTGCAATGACTTACATTCCCAGCAACACAGTATGAGTGCTTAACTTTCCCCATATTCTGGCCATTCTTTATTATTCTCTGTCTTTTGGATTTTAGCCATTCCGACAGGGGTGAGGTGATATCTCATTGTGGCTTTGATTTGGGTTTCCCTGATGGCTAGTGATGTCAAGCATTGTTTCATATATTTGTTGGCCATTTGTATTTCTTCTCTACAAAAGACGTCATTTGCCCATTTCTGAACTGGATATTTTTAAAGTTGCTGATCTATTTCAGGATGGTAATCGATTGTCAGATAGGTGGTTTGCAAATATTTGCCCATTGTTTGGATGTTTCATCAGTATATTAATCATTTCCTTTGCTGTGCAGAAGATTCTGCATTTAATAAAATCACATTTGTTTAGTTTTGCCTTTATTGCCTGTACTTTGTGGATTTTGTCCAAGGAGTTGTCCACTACATCAATGTATTCGAGTGTTTCTACTACATTTTCTTCCAGCAACGTCATAGTCTCAGGTCTTAAATTAGGCTTTTGATCCATGTTGAGTTGATTTTTGTATACAGTGAGAGGTATGCATCTAATTTCATTCTTCTACATATATACATCAAGTTTTGCTAGTACTATTTGTTGAAGAGATTATCCTCATACCAAAGTATAGTCTGAGAACTGTTGTCAAAAATCAGCTGGCTGTAACTATTTAAATTAATTTCTGAATCTGTATTCTGTTCCATTGATATATGTGTCAGTTTTTTATGCCAGTACTCTACTCTTTTAATTATAGGTTTGTAGCAGGTATCAAAGACAGTTATTGTGGTGCTTGTAGCTGTCTTTTCTTTCCTTTTTTTTTTTTTTTCTCATGATTGCTTTGACTACCTGGGTCTTATGTGACTCCATATGAATTTTAGGATTGCTTTCTCTAATTCTGTAAAGAATGTTGTTGTTACTTTGATAGGCATTGCCTTGAATGTGTAGCTTGCTATAGGTAGCATAGACATTATGGTGATACAGATTCTTTTTTTTTTTTTGAAAAGAAATTTTTAACTTTTATTTAATAAACATAAATTTCAAAAGTACAACTTTTGGATTATAGAGGCTTTTTTCACCCATAACCTCCCCCCGCCACCATCCACAACTATCCCTCTCCCACTACCTCCCATCCCATTCTTCATCAAGATTCATTTTCATTTATGTTTATATATAGAAGATCTACATAGTATTTAATAAGTAAAGATTTCAACAGTTTGCAACCACACAAATACACAAAGAATAGAATACTATTTTAGTAGTAGTTTTACCATTAATTCACATAGTACAACACATTAAGGACAGAGATCCTACATGGGGAGTAAAGGCACAGTGACTCCTGTTGTTGAATTAACAATTGACACTGTTATTTATGACATCAGTAATCACCTGAGGCACTTGTCATGAGCTGCCAAAGCTATGGAAGCCCCCTGAGTTCACCAACTCTGATCTTATTTAGACAAGGCCATAGTCAAAGTGGAAGTTCTCTCCTCCCTTCAGAGAAAGGTACCTCCTTCTTTGATGACCCGTTCTTTCCACTGGGATCTCACTCACAGAGATCTTTAATTCAGGTTTTTTTTTTTTTTTTTTTTTTTTTTTCCCCAGAGTGTTTTGGCTTTCCATGCCTGAAATACTCTCAGGCTTTTTTTTTTAGCTGGATCTGCATGCCTTAAGGGCTGATTCTGAGGCCAGAGTGCTGTTTAGGACATCTACCTTTCTATGAGTCTTCTGTGAATCCTGCTTCCCATGTTGGATTGTTCTCCCTTTTTTAATTCTATCAGTTAGTATTAGCAGACCCTAGTCTTGTTTATGTCCATGAACAAAGTATATCTTTCTAGTTGTTTGTGTCTTTGCTGTTTTCTTTCATCATGTTTTATATTTTCATTATAGCTTTTATATACTTATATGTAGATATATATAAACATACATATATAAATGTAGCCTTTATAATTTTGAGAATGTCCTTTCTATATATAATTTGTGGAACATTTTTATCATAAATATTATCAAATATTTTCTGTGCATCTATTGAGATGATCATCTCATTTTTGTTTTTCATGCTGTTGATGTGACTTAACAACTTTTATTGATTTGTGGATGTTGGACCACACTTGCATCTCTGTGATACATCTCACTTGACCGTGATGTGTGATCTTTTTGGTGTGGCTTTGCATTCAGTTTGCTAGTATTTTGTTGAGAATCTTTGCATCTATGTTAATTAAGGCTATAGTTCTCTTTTCATGGTGTAGTGTTCTTTTCATGTTGTATCTTTTGTTTTGGTATCATAGAGATTTTGTCTTCATAAAATGTTTTCCAGAGTTTGATCCTGTTTGATATTTCAAAATAGCTTGAGAAGTATTAGAATTAGTTCCTCTACAAGTGTTTTGTATAAGTAATTATTGAATTCTTCAGATCCTGCACTTTTCCTTAATGGAAGATCTTTGATTACTGCTTCAATCCCATTGCTTGCTATGGGTCTATTTAGGTTATTTATGTCTTCTTGATTTAATCTTCATTGGCTGTATGTATCCAGAAACTAATCAATTTCTTTGAGGTTTTCCAATTTAATAGCATATAGCTCTTCATAGTATTTTATTATGATCCTTGGAATCTCAGTGTTGTTCTTTGAATTGTCTCCTTTTGCTCTCTAATTTTACTCACATAAGCTTTTCTCCACTTATTTTTTCTTTGCTGCTATGACTAGAGGTTTATCTATCTTCTCAAAAAATAGCTTTTCTTTTGTTGATCTTTTCTTTTTAGTTTCAATTTCACCTATTTTTGCTTTGATCTTGATACATTTTCCACCTCTTGCTGATTTGCGGTTTTGTTTTTTCTTGTTTTTCTCTGTAATTTAGTCTGATTGGGTTGTTTCCAAATTCTTTCCCTCACAGTTAGAAATTCTTTCCCCCACTTGGTGCTGTTAACGTTCTCAGTAATCTTTTTTTTTTTATTTCACTAAGTGAGGATTTCATCTCCAAAATTTCTATTTTGTTATTCTTAATAATTTATATTTCCTTATTAATATTTTCATTCATGTCACCCACTGATTTCTTCTTTTCTTTGATCTATTTACATTCTCTTCATCACATTGAGTTTCCTTACAATCATTATTCTGAATTCTATTTCTGATATTTATAGGTTTCCTTCAATTCAGCATCTAAATCTGGACGACTGTTACAGGCTTTTTGTACTTTGTACAGTTTTTCTTTTCTTTTAACATTTATTTATTTATTTGAAAGCAAATTTACAGAAAGAGAGCAGAGAGAGAGAAAGAGAGAGATCTTCCTTCTCCTGATTCACTCCACAAATGGCCTCAATGACCAGAGCTGGGACAGGGTGAAGCCAGGATCCAGGAGCTTCTTCTGGTCCTCCCATGTGGGTGCAGAGAACCAAGGACTTGGACCATCTTCTGCTGTTTTCCTAGACATATTAGCAGGGAGCTGGATTGAAAGTGGAGCAGGTGGGATACATATGTGATGACCATGCTGCAGGCTGTGGCTTTATCTGCTGCACCATGGTACTGGACCCTGTACATTTGTTCATAGTATGTGTACCAACATAAATTTCCACTAAAAGTATTGTGATTCTCTATATCTCACTAGCATTTATATTTTTGAAATAGTCATCCTATAGAGTATCTCACTGTGATTTTCACTTTTCTGTCTCTGAAGATTAATGATGTTGAATATGTATTTGTCTAATTGATAACCATTTACAGGTCTATCTATTGAGATCCTTTCCCCATTGTAGTCAGGTTCTATTTATTTATTTGTCTATTGCTATTGAGTTCTGTGACTCCCTCATATATTTTGGAATGTGTGTCTGCTTTTATGCAGTACCATACTTCTCGTTGTAAAACTTTGCAGTATATATGGGAAATCAGGGAGTGTGATACCTCAAATTTAGTCTTTCTTTCTCAAGATCACTTTGACTATTCAAGGTCTTTTAGTATTTCATAATTTAGAATTATTTTACTATTTCTGTGAAAGGTGCTATTGGAATTTTGATAGGGGTTGCGTTGAATCTTTATATTACTGTGAGTAGTATGAACATTTTGGCAATATTAATTCTTCCAATAAATGAACATATGGTACCTTTCTATTTATTTATGTCTTCTTCAATTTCTTTCATCATTTTTTATAGTTTTCAGTGGATAATATTTTACCTCCTTGGAAATTTTACAGCTCAGCATTTTATTACTTTTGACAGAATTTTAAATGAGATTTTTTTCTAGATTTCTGTTATGAGTTGGTCACTGCTGTTTTATAGAGACACAATAGGTATTTGTATGTGGATTTTGTATCCTACAACTATACTAGATGTTACTCTTTGCAACTGTTTGTTCATGGGCATTCTAATATACTTTACATATAGGATTATGTTATCTGTAAACAGAGATAATTTTAATTTTTTTTCTGGTTGGGAGATATTTATTTCTTTTCCTTTATTATTGGTCTAGCCTATATATCCAGCTCCTTGATAACCAATCAGAGGTTGCATTGTTGTCTTGTGGCAAATATTAAGGGAAAGACTTTTGGGATTTCTTCATTAATTAAAATGTTATTGGGGCCGGCACTGTGGCACAGTGAGTTAAAGCCCTGGCCTGAGGTGCTGGCATTCCATATGGGCACCGGTTCTAGTCCCTGCTGTGCCTCTTCTGATCCAGCTCTCTGCTATGGCCTGGGATAGCAGTGGAGGATGGCCCAAAGTCTTTGGGCCCCTGCACCCATGTGGGAGACCTGGAGGAAGCTCATGGCTCCTGGCTTCAGATCAGCACAGCTCCAAGCGTTGCAACCTTCTGGGGAGTGAACCAGTGGATGGAGGACCTCTCTCACTGTTTCTAGCTCTCTCTGCAACTCTTTTAAATAAATAAAATAAATCTTTAAAGAATGTTATTTGTGGACATTTTTCAGAAATTATTTTATTATGTTGAGACTATTTTCTTCTATAACTATCTCATTAATAATTTCTACATTTACCAAGAGGATTATATGGTTTTAATCCTTTGTGCTATCGGTCCCCTCTTTTTTGTCCTATATTTGATCCAGGTTAATCAATCCTTATCTTGTTTCTGACCTCTAGCATTGCCCATAATTTCATACTGTCCTTTGGATGTATGCCTGATTTGACTTTCCCTCTGTGCCAACGGAAATTACTACATATATAACTGAGACTTAGCATGCTTGCTCTTCTCATTTTTGCCTATGCATGAGATGTGATAGCCATCTTGATTTCCTCTAAACCACATGATAAGAGCTTAAAATATTAGACACATCATTTGGACAATACAATATATCAAATACCAATTTCCATGCCTCAAGAAATCAAAATGAATTTTAAAGACAATTTATTTTACTATTTTGGTGAATGCATTTACAGCACACTTTTTCAAAGTTCTTTAGTAACCCAAATTACCCACTATTTCCTGCCCATAGTCCTCAGGATGCTAGAATTCTCTGACAATGTAAAATTGTGAAAGTGAAAGGAACTGACAGAAAGAGCCCCGACTTCGTTCCTGACACTTGCCGGTAGCATGTCCTACACAGACTGCCCCAGGGGAATGAAACTTAGGCAGCCTGCTCTGGGTGTCTCTCATCACACAGAGACTCTATGCCCCCATGAAAATATTCTGTGAGCCTTGGAAGGCTGTGTTGCTAAGAATGCTAGTCTTCTACTGTGTCTAACAGTAACACACCTGCTTCATGTAATCTGCGTGTGAGTGTTCTGTGGCACCTGACTCAGGGAGGCAGTAAACATGTGGCCCAAGATGCAAGCAGGCTGAATGTTCAGGCTTCTCTTTCATGGTGAACACCTCTGCTCTCTTTCACTGCTCTCTCTGGACTGTTAACCAGTGAGGCTGCTTTACAGTATTTAAAACTGCTTACATGTAACACAGACTTTGAGAAATAATTTCGACTACGACATTTATCTTTAAACGTGCTGTAGCAATTACAGTAAAGACATCTCTCGAAGCCAGAATCGTTGGAGCAGAGATCAAGAAGTTGTGGTATAAACCAGACCTTGAAGAAGTTAAAAAAAAAAAAAAAGAGCATTCAGAATCAGTAAATTAATGAGCATTTGCATCAGTGAAAGTCTTTAGATTAATGAAGCATGCCAGAAATACTTACTGACTAAAGTTTATTGAGTAGCATTTGGAGATATTTTCTGAAAGGAAAATTGAATTGAGATTGCAGAAAGTTTGGGTTTTAAAAAACTTAAATGGTACATCTCCTCAAGGAGTAAGTAGTCTGCTGTTGCTGCTGTTTAGCGCTGGTCCCCGGGGCAGAGATTGACTGGGAATACTGTGCAAGTAATGAATGGACGGGGACTTGAAGGGAGCTGTAGATTCAGGGTCACACAGTACTGTCCAGGGGTGAGAGTAAGGAAATGGCCAGGGCCGTGGTGGAGGGGATGGCCTGACTGCCAGATGTGGGAAAAGCTGTAAGTGTGGGACCCGTGAATCTTCAAAGGGCGAGGGCCTCAAGTGTGAACAAAGGTTCTGAAAATGAGATAAAACAGAGAAAGTGGTTGACTATGGGGACTGTAGACTCATGCAGTCTGGCCACAACTGTTTAGTGCTGGAAAGTAATATTCTGCACTACAAGATCTGGAATCTAAAGTAATAAGCAGAGAACGTGGTACATTATATCCAGAGATAATAAAATTGCAGGCCTCAAGGATCTGCTGTAAAGTTTCCTTTATAAAACATTAATTCTGTGAATGTGTCACATTAAGCAGTTCTTGGGAAGATTCTTTTATTCTCTCCAGAAAGCTGGATTGATTTTTTTTTCTACTCATGCACAGTGCAAATTTGGTTAATATATTACTTCTCAAGAATTTTATCTTCATATGTAAGGTACTATTTAAATAGCTTACCAATTCAGGTAGCAGCTATTGCCAATGGATAAATAAATTTTAAGAACTGTGAACGCAATTAGAAATTCTCAGTATATCATTTAATTATGAACAATTTTATTAATTTAACTTTTTCCTAACACTTATAGTCTCTGAAATTGTAAAGAATTCAGAGAGATATGTTTTTCCAATTAAGACACTTAATTTAAATTTATAAAATTTTTTTCAATGAGGAAAAACATCATGATTTCTTGTATTTTGAAAATGTACACTTGGCGAAATATAATAGTGCTTGTGATTTAGCTACTTCTGTTTATTAATTACCATAAACCATATGGCCATTTCCATTTCCTAATTCCCTCATTATAGCTCTGGTGTATGCCATCACACAATTAGTGACTCACTGCTCCCTGTATCTTATTGGTGTGTTATAGTAACACCATGAGCGTCAAATGTTTAGCATTTGAATAACTTTACTATTATTTGTTTGAACAAAGAAACTAAAAAGGTAGTAAGGTGATCTATATCATAGCCAGGTGTTTTTTATTTTTTAGAAATTTAAAAAAAATCTTCTGTTCATTGGTTCAATCCCTAAATGCATCAAAGGCCAAGCTGTGCTAGGCCCAAGCCAGCACCCAGGACCTCTATGTAAGTCTCCCATGAAGGTGGAAGGAACCCAAGTACTAGGTCCATCACTCAGTGCTACTCAAGGCTCCTTAGCAGGGAACTGGAGGGGAAGAAGTGTACCCAGGACTTGAACAGACATTCAGGTGTGGGATATCAGCGTCACAGCCGGTGGTCTAACCTGCTGCATCACAGTGCCTGCCTCTAACTCCAGGTCTTCTAAGTCATGAAGCTTATATTTCTGGAGGAATTTTTTTAAAAATAATAAAACATATTTGCATTTATAAATAAATAAATAGAATAAGCGCATCAAAAAGGACCGTTGCACCAAAGGACCCTAAATTTTAGGTCTCATAGCTAATTTGTGTCGAAGAATCATAGCCATTACTGTGATATTTAAGGGTGGGACAAATCAATTTCAACAAGAAAAAGCTATAAAATAAAACATATTAGAAAAATTAGACTACTAACGAGCTACTTTGTGTTATATCTTACCAAATCCTGTTACTAGAATTTGAATCATTTGCAAGAGAGTTTTTCTGACAAACGTGAAATATGTTGCAGAGACGACAAGCCCTTCCGCATAGGAATGCACTTCCGGAGGCTGATGATCATACATTGAGAAAAGCCCACGATGCAGTTAGCATTAGAAGAGTCCTCTACTCTGAATGCTGCTTCCTTCTAACATGACTAATTTATGAAGTTTCATATTGTGTGGTCATCTTTAAATGATTCAACCAAGGAGAAGTTTACATAAATAATGTGAATATGGATTGATGACTGTTATGTGAAATGGGGTGGTTAGTAGTCTTCTGTAGCCAACGTTTTCCAATATGTTCAGACTAAAGAATACTTAAAAAGGAAGTATAATGTATTATGCAACTGCGGTACTTTTGAGAAAGGAAATACTGTTAAAAATTATGCATGGTGAATTGAGTAACAACAGGTCCTGATGTCTTGTCCAGATAAACGAGAAATGCATAAAACAATATGAATATCAATATATATAGAAATAGGATAATCTTACTTTAAATACAATAATGTCTCCAAGTTTTAAAAAATAGTAAATGTCGGCCGGCGCCGCGGCTCACTGGGCTAATCCTCCACCTAGTGGCGCCGGCACACCGGGTTCTAGTCCCGGTTGCCCCTCTTCCAGGCCAGCTCTCTGCTGTGGCCAGGAAATGCAGTGGAGGATGGCCCAAGTGCTTGGGCCCTGCACCCCATGGGAGACCAGGAAAAGCACCTGGCTCCTGGCTCCTGCCATCGGATCAGCGCGGTGCGCCGGCCGCAGCGCGCCGGCCGCGGCGGCCATTGGAGGGTGAACCAATGGCAAAGGAAGACCTTTCTCTCTGTCTCTCTCACTGTCCACTCTGCCTGTCAAAAAATAAAAAAAAATAAAAAAAAATAGTAAATGTCTTAGTTTCTAAAAGTAGAAATTTATGTTGATAGTGCAGACATTGATAATTTAATGATTCCCTTACTTTCTGATAAATATATTCAACATTTTAAATATAAATATGTTTATATAAATATATTTATATAAGTATAAATATATTATAGTTTGACATGATTGTTAGTATACATAACAATGCAGATACATGCTACACAGGTTGTAAATAACTGAATGAGTGAGAAATAGTTGAATATGACTATTTTCAAATACTTCTTACTTCTGTTTTTAACTCTAGATCAAAATATTTAAGGTGGTATATTTGCCAAACAATAGCAACCTAATAGCATTCTAGGCCGATGCTGGTATAAAAAAAATCAAACTGTATGTATGAATTGTAGGCGCCAACCAGCCTGTCCTGACTCACACTGCCAGGTCTGAGCTGGATCTAAAGCCCTCTTATCTACACTGAGTGATATTACCAGGAAAAGGAGTCACCAAGACTCTCACTGTCCTTATGGACCCAGAATCAAGCCAAAAAAAAAAAAAAATATATCAGAAAAGGAGAGTAAATGAAACTTGAAGTGAGGACATGAATAATTCACGCTTGGTAAAGTTTGAAATTGAAATAAGTTGGAAAGTAGGGATAGCTCAGCCTAGTGAAGCCAATGTTGAAAATGAAATTATATAAAAAGTAATACCAGTCTTATCAAAAATGTGTAAACTGTCTCAATTGTATATCATCACAAATGCAAAAATTGTACACAGATATCTCTGAAAAACTCCATGGGAACATGGAAATAATAACGTCTTCCTTCTACCTATGTAATATTTTAGAAAATCAACCTTAAATATGTAAATTCCATTTTTAATGTTATAATAAAAATCAGTTCAAATAAATGGATATTTAATCTTAGTTTTCATTTTTGACTTAAAAATGTTAATCATTTATATCATTTTTGGTCAATGAAGAGAGATGTTGTTGAAAACATGTTTGTAGCCAACATCTTTTTAAATATAGTTTTCATTATTTTTCTTGCTGTAAAATTGTTCTTAACTGTTGGCATGTAATTCATATTTGGAAACACACAAAGCATGGGGCCTCAGACAATACATAAATTATTAAATTAATAATCCCTTTATTCACATTAGCATTATAATTTTGATAGTTTCTTTTTTTTTGGATCTCAATGTGTACTTTTTTATTAACTGTCTGTAAATTAGTTTTTTTATTTTTTTAAATTTTTATTTATTTTTATTTTTTTTAAACTTTTATTTAATGAATACAAATTTCCAAAGTACAGCTTATGGATTACAATGGCTTCCCCCCCATTACGTCCCTCACACCCGCTAATGATATATCTTTGGAACACGTGGCTTGAAGACACCAAAATCACAGGCAATAGCAAGAAAATTAACTAAGCTGAAACTTGTCAAAATTAAAGATGTTACATATGGAATGATACTACAAACAGAGTGAAAATGCAACCCATTGAATGTGAGAAAATACTTGTTCATCATTTACCTAATAAGGGATCCATATCATGAATGTACAAGGAAGTCCTACATTTCAATGACAAACAATGCTATTCAAAAATGAGCATAGGGCTTATATAGACACAACTTCAAAGAAGATATACATGTGACAAATAAGCATAAGAAAAATTGACGCCACCATATTTTAGGAAAATACAAATCAAAACCGTAGTGTGATACAACTGCACAGACATTGTGATAGATACTATCTAAAAACTAACAAAACCAGAAAACAGAGAGGTTGTGGAGAAATCAGCACTCCTGTAAATTGCTGGGGTGAATGTAAAGCAGAAGTAGATGGTATGGAAAGGAATACATCAATTATTTTCATAATTAAATGTGAAATTATTCTGTGAACCATCAAACCTACTTCTGGTTATATGTCCAAAAAGAGAGAAAATAAAGAATTTGATGGATATTTGTGGTCATAGCAACCCAATGGCCAAAAGTTGGAAGACTTTGACAAATAAACAAATAAGTAAGATGTGGTGCATATGTATGTATATATATATATATATATATACACACCCACACACACACATACACACACATATATATGCAGTGAAATAATTATTTCTTGAATGTAAATTTTGACACATACATAGCATATACATATATTTAAGATTTATTTATTTGAAAGGAAAGTGACAACAAGTGAAACACACACACACGCATACACAGAGATAAAAATGGAGAGAGAGTGCTTCCATCTTCTGGTTCTCTCCTCAAATGGCCACTACAGCCAGGGCTGGGCCATAATGAAGCCAGGAGTCAGAAATCATCTACATTTTCTACATGGGGGCAGAACTCAAGTGCTTGAGCCATCACCTGCTCCCTGCCGGGATGCTAAATTAGCAGGAAGCAAGATCTGAAGCAGAGGCACTGGGACTCCAGTCCATATTTAGATCCTGTATGCAAGGGTCCCAAGCAGGAGCATAACCAACTGTGCCCTAAGCCCAGATCCATTTTCATTTCTTTAGAGATGACTCTTGGGTATTTGATCTTCCTTTCACATGAACTGGTCACATCTTTAGTAGGTCCTGTTCACAAAACACTCACCAGCAGCAGTCTCACTGAAATGCCTTTGTCATTTCAAATGTATTTTTAAAGCAGATTTTTTATACCAGGTAAAGCCACTGTCTGTGATGACAGAATCCCATATGGGTACCCATTCAAGTCCCGGTGGCTGCACATTCAATCCAGCTCTCTGCTAAAACACCAGGGAAAGCAGCAGAGGATTGTTCAAGTGCTTGTGCCCCTGCCACCCACAGGGGAGCCCTGGATGGAGTTCCAGCCTCCTGGCTTTGGCTGTGCCCAGCCCTGGCCATTGCATCCATGTGGGAAGTGAACTGGCAGATGGCTGATCTCTCTGTCTCCCCATCTCTCTCTGTAACTATGCTCTCAAAGACATACAAAAACCTTTGAGGAATTCCAAGATGGTGGATTAGGAAGCAACGTGCTTCTCTGGACTGAGGACAAACAGTGAAGAAAAAAGTGTAGGGAGTGCACTGTCAGGGGGAGCATAGGAGAGAAACCCACACTGGAAGCCCTGTGGGAGGAGGTGAAAAGTCCTGCGTGGAGAGTGCAGCTGCACGGCATCAGCAAGAGTGCAGCCTTAGCAGCAGAGAGCCAAAGCAGGCAGCAGTTAATGACAGAGCTGAGACTTACTGCAGCATCCCGAGCTGACAGAGCTGGAGGAAGAGGGTGGAGTGGGTCAGCACTGAAGTTCCAGGGGCTGCCAGTTGCCTGCAGACCCAGTGGAAGTGAAGGTGGAATGTTTGTTTTCCCCACACTTCCCCCAAAACAGCACCCACTGTCCTACTGAGAAGGTCGGGCACCATTTTCTGGTTAGGGAAGCAACTACAGAAGACTTTGTGGGCACACATAACAGTTGGCTGAGACAGTACACCTAATCGGCAGTGCCAGCAGCAATGGAGAGGCAGCAGTATTTGGCCAGTGGCTCTTCTGTGCACATGTGATACAGAGATTCTATTGGAGTGAATGGTCCACCGTCCCCACTGACTTTGCACCTGCCTGGGAGGTAGCTGCACAGCCACGAGGGAATGTTGAGTTCCCACAGCCTCCCAGAGTCAACGTGACTAGGTGGAGCTGTCTCAGGGGAACATCCACCTCTCTGTTGCCTGGAAAGGCTGCAGGTTTGAAAGAAATCTCTGGACTTGGTGACTGTGGGAGCCTTGTGTGCTGAGATTGTGGGAAATTGGTGGTTACATGAGAAGGTTCAGGGTGAAGCTGGGTATTGAGATCTACCATACTCAACTTGGGCATTACCCTGGAAACCTGCCCCACCCTGGAGCATTGACCAGAGCTCTCATGCCACACCCACTGCCCAACTCTTGGTATTTACTGATAGTACAGACATTCCACTAAGCCACAAAGGCATAGCTCAAAGATAAAAAACATCAGAAGAAAACAAAAACAAAAGTCAACTCCCTAAATGTCTAAAAACCAACCCAGAAATTCAAGAAACAAGAATAAGAAAGACACCATAACCCCCCTCCCCACAAAGGAACACACAACATTTCAATATTAGAATGAAAAAATGAAGAGATTGAGGAAATGCTGCAAGTGGAATTCAAATAATTAATCATAAGATTGCTCAAAAGCAATCAGAAGCAAGTCTATGAACTACAGAAAACCATGCATGGCATGAATGAAAATTTCCCATGAAATTGAGATTTAAAAGAAAAATGAAAATGAAATATTAGAAATGAAGAATTCAATAGATCAAATGAAAATAGTGGTGGAAAGCTTCAAGAGCAGACTTGGAGAGGCAGAAGAAAGAATAACTGAACTAGAAGACAAATCTTTGGAAATCTTATAGTCAGACAAAAAAAAAAAGAAAAAAAATAGAAAACCTAAAAGCAGTGTTGGAGATCTGTAGGATACTATCAAACAACCCAACACATGAGTCTTAGGAGTTCCTGAAGGTGTGGAAAGAGAGAATGGAATAAAAAGCTTATTTAATGTAATAATTATAGAAAACATACTTAATTTGGAGAAAAAGGGATGTCAAAGTAGAGGAAGTACATAGAACTCCTAACAGACATGACCAGAAGAGATCTTCACCATGACATATTTTAGTCAAACTTCCCACAGTAGAACATAAAGGGAAAATTTTTAAATATGCACAAGAGAAATTCCAGATTACTTTCAGAGGATTTCCAATTAGACTCAAGCTGACTTCTCAACAGAAGCACTACAGGATAGGAGAGAATAACGAGATATAGTTCAAGTCTTAAGAGAAAAAATAAACCTGTCAACCCAGAATACTGTACCCTGAAAAGTTCTCATTTATGAATGAAGGTGAAGTAAAGGCCTTCCATAACAAACAGAAATTAGAAGAATTTGTTGCAACTCATCCAGCCTTACAAAAGATCCTTAAGGATGTGCTAAACAGAGAAACACAGAAAGATAGCCATCCTTATGAAAGAAAGAGAAGTCAGAAAATCCCCCAATAGAAATACAAAAGAAATCCGAAGTAAATAGAAAGATATATAGGAAAATGACAGGGTCAAGACCTTACATTTCAATAGTCACCTTGAATCTAAATGCCCTCAGGCCTCCTATTAAAAGTACAGATTTGTGGCCAGTGCTGTAATATAGTGAGTAAAGCTGCCAGCCTTCAGTGCCAGCATCCCCTATGGTAGCATGTTCGAATTCTAGCTGCTCCACTTCTTATCTAGCTCTATGCTATGGCCTGAGAAAGCAGTAGTAGATGGCCCAAGTGCTTGGAACCCTGTATCCATGTGGTAGACCTGGAAGTGGTCCAAGCTCCTGGCTTCAGCTTGGCCCATCTACAGCCATTGTGGCTACTTGGGGAGTGAACAGATTGATGGGAGATCTGTCTATCTCTCTATCTATCTCTCTATTATCTATCTATCTATCTATCTATCATCTATCTCTATCTCTCTGCCTCTACCTCTGTAAGTTTGCCATCCAAATAAATAAATAAATATTTTTTTAAATGATACAGACTGGCTGAATGGATTAAAAAACAAGACCCATCTAGTTGATGCCTGCAAGGAACACATTTCACCAGAAAAGATGCATGCAGACTGATAGTGAAAGGATAGAAAAAGATATTCCATGCTAACAGAAACCAAAAGTACAGGTGTTATCATCCTAATATTAGACAAAATAGACTTTCTAACATAAAAACTGTTAAAAGAGATGAAGAAGGATACAGCATAATGATTAAGGGATCAATTTAACAGGAAAACGTGAATATAATAAATCTATATACACCCAATCACAGGGTGCCTATCTATTTAAAATAAATAGAAACATAGATTCCAATACAATAGTAATGGGGGACTTCAATACCCCATTTTCAGCAATGCACAGATGAACCAGTCAGAAAATCAGCAAGGAAACAATAGAGTTAACCAGCACTATAGATCAAACAGACCTAAGGTTTATCTACAGAACCTTTCACCCCACAGTGGCAGAATACACATTCTTCCCATTAATGCATGGAACTTTCTCTAGCATAGAGCGTTTTCTAGGCCATAAAGTAAATCTTAGCAAATTAAAAAAAATACCATGCATCTTCTCTGATCACAATGGAATAAAGCTGGAAATCAATAACACAGTAATATCTAGAATATATGCAAACACACGGAGACTGAACAACATGTTCCTGAATGAATAGTGGGTCATAGAAGAAATCAAAATTTCCAGAAAAAATGAAGACAACAGTACATCATAACAAAACTTACGGGATACAGCAAAAGCAGTGTAAAGAGGGAAGTTTAATTAAAAAAACCAACATTCGGGTTCTAGGAGTTCCTGAAGGCATGGAGAGGGAGAAAGAATTAGAAGGCCTTTTTAGTGAGATATTAGCAGAAAATTTCCCAGGTTTGGAGAAGGACAGAGAAATCCTAGTACAGGAAGCTCACAGAACCCCTAATAAACATAACCAAAAGAGATCCTCACCACGACACGTTGTAATTAAACTCTCCACAGTGAAACATAAAGAAAAGATCCTAAAATGTGCAAGAGAGAAACATCAGATTACTCTCAGAGGATCTCCAATCAGACTCACAGCTGACTTCTCATCAGAAACCCTACAAGCTAGGAGGGAATGGCGAGACATAGCCTAGGTATAAGAGAGAAAAACTGCCAGCCCAGAATATTATATCCTGCAAAGCTATCATTTGTGAATGAAGGTGAAATAAAGACTTTTCATAGCAAACAGAAATTGAAAGAATTTGTCGCCACTCGTCCAGCCCTGCAACAGATGCTTAAAGATGTGTTACACACAGAAACACAGAAATGCGGTCATCAATATGAAAGAAGGTAAACAAAGGAAACCTCACAGCAAAAGATCACAGGGAATTCAAAGCATATATTAGAACTTATCTTTGGCAAATGGTAGGGCAAAGTTACCACTTTTCATTAGTCACATTGAACATTAATGCCCTGAACTGTCCAGTTAAAAGACACCGATTGGCTGATTGGGTTAAGGAACAAAACCCATCTATTTGCTGCTTACAAGAAACACATCTTTCCAACAAAGATGCAAACAAACTGAAAGTGAAAGGCTGGAAAAAGATATACCATGCCAACAGAAATGAAAAAAGAGCGGGCGTAGCCATCTTAATATCAGACAACATAAACTTTACCACAAAAACTGTTAAGAGAGACAAAGAGGGGCACTATATAATGATTAAGGGATCAATACAACAAGAAGATATAACAATTATCAATGTATATGCACCTAACTACAGGGCACCGGTTTATCTAAAAGATTTGTTAATGGACTTAAAGGGAGACTTAGACCCCAATACAATAGTACTGGGGGACTTCAATACTCCACTCTCAGAAATAGACAGATCAACAGGACAGAAGATCAACAAGGATACAGTTGATTTAAACTACACTATAGCCCAAATGGATCTAACATATATATACAGAACTTTCAAGCCTACAGCTAAAGATTTTACATTCTTCTTAGCAGTACATGGAACTTTCTCTAGGATTGACCACATACTAGGCCATAAAGCAAGTCTCAGCAAATTCAAAAGAATTAGAATCATACCATGCAGCTTCTCAGACCATAAAGGAATGAAGTTGGAAATTAGCAACTCAGGAATCCCTAGAGCATATGCAAACACATGGAGATTGAACAACATGCTCCTGAATGAACAATGGGTCATAGAAGAAATTAAACGAGAAATCAAAAATTTTCTGGAAGTAAATAAGGATAACAGCACAACATACCAAAACTTATGGGATGCAGCAAAAGCAGTGTTAAGAGGAAAGTTTATATCAATAGGTGCCTACATCAAGAAATTGTAAAGGCACTAAATAGATGAGCTTTCAATTCACCTCAAGGATCTAGAAAACCTACAGCAAACCAGACCCAAATCTAGTAGGAGAAGAGAAATAATTAAAATCAGAGAAGAAATCAACAGGATTGAATCAAGAAAAACATTCTAAAAAATCAGCCAAAGGGGAGATGGTTTTTAGAAAAAATAAACACAATTGACACCCCATTGGTCCAACTAACTAAAAAAAGAAGAGAAAAGACCCAAATCAATAAAATCAGAGATGAAAAAGGAAACGTAACAACAGACACCACAGAAATAAAAAGAATCATCAGAAATTACTACAAGGACTTGTATGCCAGCAAACAGGGAAATCTATCAGAAATGGATAGATTCCTGGACACATGCAATCTACCTAAATTGAACGATGAAGACATCGAAAACCTAAACAGACCCATAACTGAGACAGAAATTGAAACAGTAATAAAGGCCCTCCCAACAAAGAAAAGCCCAGGACCAGATGGATTCACTATTGAATTCTACCAGACATTTAAAGAAGAACTGACTCCAATTCTTCTCACAGTATTCAGAACAATCAAAAAAGAGGGAATCCTCCCAAATTCTTTCTATGAATCCAGCATCACCTTAATTCCTAAGCCGGAAAAAGATGCAGCACTGAAAGAGAATTACAGACCAATATCCCTGATGAACATAGATGCAAAAATCCTCAATAAAATTCTCGCCAATAGAATGCAACAACACATCAGAAAGATCATCCACCCAGACCAAGTGGGATTTATCCCTGGTATGCAGGGATGGTTTAATGTGCGCAAGACAATCAATGGGATACACCACATTAACAGACTGCAGAAGAAAAACCATATGATTATCTCAATAGATGCCGAGAAAGCATTTGATAAAATACAACATGCATTCATGATGAAAACTCTAAGCAAACTGGGTTTGGAAGGAACATTCCTCAATACAATCAAAGCAATCTATGAAAACCCACAGTCAACATCCTATTGAATGGGGAAAAGTTGGAAGCATTTCCACTGAGATCTGGTACCAGACAGGGATGCCCACTCTCACCACTGCTATTCAATATAGTTCTGGAGGTTCTAGCCAGAGCTATTAGGCAAGAAAAAGAAATTAAAGGGATACAAATTGGGAAGGAAGAACTCAAACTATCCCTCTTTGCAGATGATATGATTCTTTATTTAGGGGACCCAAGGAATTCTACTAAGAGACTATTGGAACTCATAGAAGATTTTGGCAAAGTAGCAGGATATAAAATCAATGCACAAAAATCAACAGCCTTTGTATACACAGACAATGCCATGGCTGAGGAAGAACTTCTAAGATCAATCCCATTCACAATAGCTACAAAAACAATCAAATACCTTGGAATAAACTTAACCAAGGACGTTAAAGATCTCCATGATGAAAATTACGAAACCTTAAAGAAAGAAATAGAAGAGGATACCAAAAATAGAAAAATCTTCCATGCTCATGGATTGGAAGAATCAATATCATCAAAATGTCCATTCTCCCAAAAGCAATTTATAGATTCAATGCAATACCAATCAAGATACCGAAGACCTTCTTCTCAGATTTAGAAAAAAATGATGCTGAAATTTATATGGAGACACAGGAGACCTCGAATAGCTAAATGAATCTTGTACAACAAAAACAAAGCCAGAGGCATCACAATACCAGATTTCAGGACATACTACAGGGCAGTTGTAATCAAAACAGCATGGTACTGGTACAGAAACAGATGGATAGACCAATGGCACAGAATTGAAACACCAGAAATCAATCGAAACATCTACAGCCAACTCATATTTGATCACTGGAGTCTATTCAATAAATGGTGCTGGGAAAATTGGATTTCCACATGCAGAATCATGAAGCAAGACCCCCACCTTTCACCTTACACAAAAATCCACTCAACATGGATTAAAGACCTAAATCTACGACCTGATACCATCAAATTATTAGAGAGCATTGGAAAAACCCTGCAAGATATAGGTACCAGGAATGACTTCCTGGAAAACACCCCAGAAGCACAGGCAGTCAAAGTCAAAAGTAACATTTGGGATTGCATCAAATTGAGAAGTTTCTGTACTGCAAAAGAAACAGTCAGGAGAGTGAAGAGACAACCGACAGAATGGGAAAATATATTTGCAAACTATGCAACTGATAAAGGGTTGATAAACAGAATCTACAAAGAAATCAAGAAACTCCACAAGATCAAAACAAACAACCCACTGAAGAGATGGGACAAGGACCTCAATAGACATTTTTCAAAAGAGGAAATCCAAATGGCCAACAGACACATGAAAAAATGTTCAAGATCACTAGCAATCAGGGAAATGCAAATCAAAACTACAATGAGGTTCCACTTCACCCCAGTTAGAATGGCTCACATTCAGAAATCTACCAACAATAGATGCTGGCGAGGATGTGGGGAAAAAGGGACACTAACCCACTGTTGGTGGGAATGCAAACTGGTAAAGCCACTAGGGAAGTCAGTCTGGAGATTCCTCAGAAACCTGAATGTAACCCTACCATTCAACCCAGCCATCACACTCCTTGGAATTTACCCAAAGGAAATGAAATTGGCAAATAAAAAAGCAGTCTGCACATTAATGTTTATTGCAGCTCAATTCACAATAGCTAAGACCTGGAAGCAACCCAGATGCCCATCAACAGTAGACTGGATAAAGAAATTATGGGACATGTACTCTGTAGAATACTATACAGCAGTCAAAAACAACGAAACCCAGTCATTTGCAACAAAATGGAGGAATCTGGAAAACATCATGCTGAGTGAATTAAGCCAGTCCCAAAGGGACAAATATCATATGTTCTTCCTGATTGGCGACAACTAACTGAGCACCAAAGGGGAACTTGTTGAAGTGAAATGGACACTGTGAGAAACAATGACTTGATCAGCTCTTGTCCTGACGGTTGATGTACAATGTAATACTCTATCCATTTTAGTTTTTTTTGTTCTAGTACTATTGGTTGACCTCTGTAATTAAAACACAATTATTCTTAGGTGTTTAAATTTTAACTGAAAAGTGATCCCTGTTAGGAATTTGGAAAACATTATGTTGAGTGAAATAAGCCAATCCCAAAGGGACAAATACCACTTGTTCTCCTTGATAGGTGACAACTAACTGAGCACCAAAAAGGAAACCTGTTAAAGTGAAATGAACACTATGAGAAACGGTGACTTGATCAGACCTCACCCTGACTGTTGATGAGCAGCTTAATATGTTATCCCTCTTAGTATTTTTCTTGTTTTTTTCTACTTAATACTTTTGGTTGAATACTATAATCAATACACAATTCTTCCTAAGTGCTGAAACAACTGAAAAGTGATCGCTGTTAAATATAAGAGTGAGAATAAGAGAGGGAAGAGATGTGCACTTCGGGACATGCTCAAGCTGACTTACCTCAAACGGTAGAGTTAGAAACATACCAGGCATTCCAATTCAATCCCATTGAGGTGGCATGTACCAATGCCATCTCACTAGTCCAAGTGATCAATTTGTGTTCACAATTGATCATAATGATAGGACTAAGAACCAAAGGGATCACATAAACAAGAATAGTGTCTGCAAATACTAGCTGATAGAATCAAAAAGGGAGAGAACGATCCAACATGGGAAGTGAGATACACAGCAGACCCATAGAATGGCAAATGTCCTAACAGCTCTCTGGCCTCATAATCAGCCCTTAAGGCATGCGGATCCAGCTGAAATGCCCATGGGAGTATTTCAGGCATGGAAAGTCAAAACACTCTGGGGGAAAAAAAAAACCTAAATGAAAGATCTCCACGAGTGAGATCCCAGTGGAAAGAATGGGTCATCAAAGAAGGAGGTACCTTTCTCTGAAGGGAGGAGAGAACTTCCACTTTGACCATGGCCTTGTCTAAAAATGATCAGAGTCAGTGAACCCAGGGGGCTTCCATAGCCTTGGCAGCTCATGACAAGAGCCTAGGGTGATTACTGAGGCCATAAACAAGAGTGTCAATTTGTTAAGTCAACAACAGGAGTCACTGTGCACTTACTCCTCATGTAGGATCTTTGTCCTTAGTGTGCTGTACATTGAGATTTAATGCTATAACTAGTACTCAAACAGTATTTTTCACTTTATGTTTCTGTGTGGGAGCAAACTGTTGAAATGTTTACTTAATGTATGCTAAACTGATCTTCTGTATATAAAGAGAATCGAAAATGAATCTTGACATGAATGGAAGGGGAGAGGGAGTAGATAAGGGGAGGGTTGCGGGTTGGAGGGACGTTATGGGGGGGAAGTTATTGTAATCAATATTCTCTACTTTGGAAATTTATATTCATTAAATAAAAGTTAAAAAAATCAAAAAAAACTTTAAAAAAAAGAGGAAGTTTATAGCAAACAGTGCCTACATTAAAAATATTGGAAAGATACCAAATAAATTAGCTATCAGTCCATCTCAAGGACCTAGCCAAATAACAACAAATCAAATCCAAAATTACTAGGGGTACAAAAATAATTGAATTTTAGAAGAAATAAATAAAATAAAATAGAAAGAAAAAATTACAAAATGTCAGTGATGAAGAGCTGGATTTTTAAAAAATAAACAAAATTGATAAAACATTGGCACAGCAAACCATAAAAAAGATGGAAAAGACCCAAATCAAAAAAATTAGAGATGAAAAAGGAAGTGAAACAACAAATACCACAGAAATAAAATCTTTAGAAATTTTTACAAAGAAATATTTGCCAACAATTTGGGAAACCTGGAAGAAATGGATAGATTCCTAGAAAGATAAATCTACAAAAACTGAGTCACGAAGATTCAGAAAACTTAAATAGACCAATAACCAAGGTGGAAATTAAATCAGAAATAAAGACCTTCTAAACAAAGAGAAGTCCATGAGCAGATGGCTTTACTGCTGAATTTTACCTGACATTTAAAGAACTAACTCCAATTCTTCTTAACCTATTCCAAGCAATTGAAAGGGAGGCAATTCTCCCAAACTGCTTCTATGAAATCTGCATCAAATTAATACCTAGACCTGAAAAAGATGCAACAGAGAAGGAAAACTATAGACAATATCGCTGATGAATATGGATGCAAAAATACTCAACAAAATATTAGGTAATTGATTCCAATAACACATCAGAAAGTGGGATTTATCCTTGCTACACAGGGATAGTTCAACATTCTGAAATCAATCAATGTGATACATCACATCAACAAATTGAAGAACAAAACCATATGCTTATCTCAATGGATGCAGAAAAAAATCTGATAATATACAGCATCCTTTCCTAATGAAAACCCTAAGCAAATTGGGTATAGGAGGAGCATTCCTCAACACAATCAAAACAAAATATGACAAAGCCACAGCCAGCACCTTACTTAATGGGAAAAAGTTGGAAGCATTACCAGTAAACTCAAAAATCAGACAAGAATACCTACTCTTACAAGCTATTTAATATAGTCCTGAGAATTTTAAAAACAGCAATTGATCAAGAAAAATAAATCAAAGGGATCCAAATTGGAAAGGAGAAAATCAAACTATCCCTATTTGCAGATCACATTGTCCTACATATATGGGATCCAGAGGACTCCACTGAGAGCCTATTGGAACTCATAAAAGAGTTTGGTAAAATACCAGGATATAAAATCAACATACAAGAATCAATAGATTTTGTACACATAAAAATTTTATGGCTGAGAAAGAACTTTAAAGACAGGTCCCATTCACAATAGCTCCAAAAAGAATCAAATACCTTGGTATAAATTTAGCAAAGGATGCCAAAGATCTCTACTCTGAAAATTGCAAAACACTAAAGAAAGCAATAGAAGAAGACATTGAAAAAGAGAAAGATCTTCCATGTTCATGGACTGGAAGAGTCAACATCATCATAATGTCCATACTACCGAAAGCAATTCACAGATTCAATGTGATCACCAACCATTCTTCACAGATCTAGAAAAACTGATGCTAAAATTCATATGGAAACACAGGAAACCCTAAAGATTTAAAGCAATCTTATACAAAGACACAAAGATTAGGCTTTACAATACCGTATTTCAAGATAATCTATTGGGCAGTTATCATCAAAACAGCCTGGTGCTGGTACAAAAACAGACTTGCAGAACAATGGAACAACACAGAAACTCCAATAACAATTCCTTGCAATTACAATCAATTTATTTTGATAAAATAATTAAAATCAATCCTTGGAGCAAGGGCAATTTCTTCAACAAATTGTGCTGAGGAAGCTGGATCTCCAAGTGCAGAAGTTTGAAATTAAACCCCTACCTTACACCTTATACCTTACACAAAAATCCACTCAAAATCCATCACAGACCTAAATCTATGACCTGATACCATCAATTAATTAGAGAACATTAGTAAAACTCTGCAAGACATTGACATAAGCAAAGAGTTTTTGGAAATGACCCCAGAAGTACAGGAAATCAAAGCCAAAATTGACAAATGAAATTATATCAAACCAAGAAGCTTCCACACTATAAAGGAACACTCAGCAAACGAAAATTGCAGCTGACAGCATGGAAGACAATATTTGTAAACTATGCAAATGATAAAAGATTAATTAGCATCCAAATCTATAAAGAGTTTAAGAATTTCAACAACAAAACAAACAATCGGTTAAGAAATGGATAAAGGACTTTAACAGATATTTTCAAGAGATGAAATTCAAATGACCAAAAAAATACTTGAGAAAATGCTCAGGATCACTAGGGAAATCCAAATCAAAACCACAATTATGTTTCGCCTCACCCTCATTAGAATGATTTCATACAGAAATCAATGAATAACTAACACAAGAGAGGAAGTGGGGTAAAATGTGCCCTGATCCACTGTTGGTGGGAATGTAAACTGTTGCAGCCACTATGGAAGACAGTATGGAGATACTTCAGAAATCTGAATATAGACCTACCATATGTTCCAGCCATCCCACTCCTGGGAATTTACGCAAACCAAAAAGAAATCAGTGCAAGAAAGAGTTATCTATACCTCCATGCTCATTGCAGCACAATTCATGATAGCTAAGATATGTTATCAACCTCAAATGTCTATCAACTGTTGACTGGATAAAGAAATTATGGTATATATACACTATGGAGTACAACTGATCTGTAAACATATATGTATATAATCCTGCTTTTTCCAAAAGGATGATTGCAACTGGAAACCATTATATTTAGTGAAATAAGCCAGTCCCCCAAAGACAGATATCCTATGTTTTCCCTGATCTAAGGTAACTAATAGATACCTGAAATGTAATGAATTGGAATGAAATAGACATTTTGAGAATTGATGACTGGTTATAGCCTTATCTTTCCCATTGAAGAAGAGTGTTTTTGTTCTGCTTTGTTTTATTTCTCTTTACACTATGTTGAACTATTTTATTTAGAGTAGGGTTAACTATACAATCAGTACATACACTGAAAACAGATTAATGCAAATATTGAGAGTGGGGATTCAAGAGTGAGGGGGAGAAAGCGTTGAAGCATGGGGAGAAGGGGGACATGGCACAGTTACTCAATCTGTATATATGAAATATATGAAAGTTGTATAACAAATAAAATGTTAAAGTTGTTTTAAAATGTATGTTTTTATCTATATAGTGGCAGAAATTTCTTAAAACTGATGGTAAACTCTCTTCTAATCCTTCCACCAACATAGGTGCCCTTTCTCTGTATTTTTTTTTTTTTTTGATTGTGCAATGCTACATCCCCTACTTCAGCTGCTTGGCTGCTTGTCTACCAGATATTAGCTTCTCTGACACTGCTGGCAGTGAAATGTTAATTGCTAAATGAGAAGGACACTAGACACTAGCTAATGTTACTTAAAATTGCAACAGATATTTCAAAATCTCCTTGAAAAGAGAGATACCTCCAGCAAGAAAACAGGATGAAATTACTTTGGAATACATAAAAGAGGGGGAAATTTCTAGGAAGTATTTGTCCTTACCTGGCACTTACTTGAATCTCATTTATATACGAATACCACTTTAAAGATTATAGTAAACAATTTGCTGTGCAAAGAACAGTGTCTGGTTTTTAGAAAATAGTTCAGACCAAAGAAACAGGTATTTTCTAAATACCTAAAGTCTACCAGCATTCCCGTAAATTAAATTATTGCAGAGAAATACAATGCAATGAAAATTGTGATATAATTGAAATGAATCATATAAAATCTAAATGTAGGCCATTTACTAAATGATTATAATTATTGATGCTAGATTTCCACATGATGATTGTAATTGTTTTTGAGATTTATTTACTTATATTAGAAGCAGAGTTACAGAGATAGAGAAGTTTTCTATCCAATGGTTCACTCTCCAAATAGCTGCAATGGCCAAACCTGGACAGATCCAAGGTTAGGAGCCAGGAGCTTCTTCTGGGTTTCCTATGTGTGTGGGGAAGCCCAAACACTTGAGCTTTCTTCTACTGCTTTCCCAGGGCATACCAGGGAGCTGGGAAAAAAGTAGAGTAGCTAGGATTTGAACCAATGCTCATATGGGATGCTGGCACTGCAGGCAGAGGCTTAACCTATTGTGACACAGCCCATTGCAATGATTATAATATTGACTTTGCATCATATGATATTAAGGATTAATATAACCATATTTAAAATGTATTTACAATAATATTCCATCTCCTGTATGTATCAGGATCACTCTTTGTGAGAGACACCATTTGCTATTTTACAGATGAGAAAGCCAAGATATGAGTTTTGTTTACTATATTGATTTTTAGAGATGCATCCCAAATTTGAGTTTAGTTGTACCAATACCAGTTCCTGCTTTTTTTGTTACTGCATCCTGAACAGGGAAAAGCTGATGTTTGACTATTAGAATATAGGTTCTATAATATTATCACTGTCTTAATATCACTTTTCAATTATGTTGATTGTTTGTTTAGTATATTTGAACTTTAATTATCCCATCAGTGTTATGGGAAATATAACATTGCCAGAGGATGTTGTGGATAATCCCTGTGGATATGTGGTCTGGATATTACAATGTAAAATGTACCTTATATAGTTACTCAGCAAATTAAATGAAATAGAAAACATTGAATTTAATATGCTCATATGAGAGCACGCCAATATTTGGGGAAAACTGAATTAAAAGATAAATTTCTTCGCATGCAAATGGTTTTGAAATTCATTAACTTTTTTCATTTTATTCAATTTTCTTGAACCTTTTTAGGATTTCTCATATTTACATGATATTTAGGCAATGTTCTCAAAAATACAGACTTTTAAATTAGTAAATTATGTATTACATGCTCTTAAAATGTATAACTATATTTATGTGCAAGTAAAATCATCCTAAAAATTTCCATGCTAAGTATTACCCTTATAAATGTTATTTTTAAAATTTTTGTAATTTAAAGTCATATAAAATATCAAAATTTTCATAATTGTGCAGCAAATATTAATCATGTGGATTTTTTCTTCTCAAGAAATCTATGGCATTTCTATAAATATTTATCCTCTCTAAAGAGCATCTATTCTTCAGGAAAATGTAGCAAATGGAAAGTTTGTAAATTGAATTGAAAAATAAAACCATTTGCGAAAACCTATCTTACTGAATTTTCCTGAACTCAGCTATAGTTCATGTGGAGGCATAATGCTCCACATTATTGGTTATTTATTTACATTTTACATCACACAAAGCATTGACTGTTGCCTTCTAAAGCAAAAATAGAACCTATTTTTATCAAGAGCCTATTCTGCAGGAGAAGTCATAGAAAGCAAACTTTTCTAAGAGCAAAAGGTGAAGGGTACTGAAGGGTTTGACTTCACAATAGCTTGAAAACGTACCCTGATATTTTGAATTTCATAAGGAGCAAACCAACTTTATTTTTATGTTGGTGCTCTAAAAGCAAAATACTCATGATCTATAATCCTATTGTTATACCAGCACTGTTATTATTTTCTGAACCAAAGGCCAATGAAATCAACAATTTTCACAATTCTTTGTGTATGTATATATATATATATGAATTAAAATTTACTCGATGGATATTTGAATATGACAGATCGATATTTGAAAGATAACCAATTAGTCTTCCCTAAAATCTGTTAATGATAATTTCTGCACCAATTTTTATTTTCTTTAAAATTAAAAATATGTCTGCATCTAGAATAATTCTACAACCATTTTCATCAGGTTAGTCATTGCAGTGATTAGCTCTCCTGATGGGAGCTGTAGAATTGAATTTAAATCTGACTGAAGTGAATAACACAGAAATGTGTCTTTATTCAGGTGTTTAAAGCATTGTATTCAAACCATAGGCTTAGACAATGTAAACTTTTTTTAAAAGATTTATTTATTTATTTGAAACTCAGAGTTACAAAGAGGCAGAAGCAGAGGCGCAGAGAGAGAGAGAGGGAGAGAGAGAGAGAGAGAGAGAGAGAGAGAAAGTCTCCCATCTACTGGTTCACTCACTAAATGGTCACAAGGGCTGGAGCTGTGCCAATCCAAAGCCAGGAGCCAAGAGCCAGGAGCTTCTTCTAGGTCTCCCAAGCAGGTTCAGAGACCCAAGGGCTCTGGACATTTTCTACTGCTTTCCCCGGCCCTAGCAGAGAGCTGGATCAGAAGTGGAGCAGCTGGGACTTGAACCAGCACCCATATGGAATGCTGGCACTGCAGGCAGTGGCTTTACCTGTTACACAACAGTGCCAGCCCCAACAATGTAAACTTTTGATGGAGAAAAATGAGAAACATGCTATGGCTAATTTATTTATGACAAAAGTTGCCTAAGAGTTAAAAGGTGGCATAGTAGAAAGAGTTGCAGTTTGTAGCAGAAAAAGGACAATTTGAATCCTAGCTCTATCTTTCCAAACGAACATGACCGTAAGCATTTACCTATATCCTACAGCAAATGCTCGGTAATTTCTTATACTCACCTCATTGTGTTCCTTAAAAATTTAGATGGAATCTAGATATAAATGATGAACTTTAATTGCTTGTTTCACTTCATACATTCCCTTTCATCCTAAAAGTTTGCCAATTTTTCATTGATCTTTTATCTTTTTAAGATTTTTTTTTTTTGAAAGGCCATGTTTCAGAAAAAGAGAGGGAAGAGAGAGAGAGAGAGAGAGAGAGAGAGAGAGAGAGAGAGAGATCACACTTGTATCTGCTGGTTCATTCCCCCAAATAGTCCCAATAGCCAGTGCTGGGCGAGACGGAAACAAAGAGTCAAGAACTTCTTCCTGGTCTCTCACATGGGTGCAGGGCACATGGGCCATCTTCCACTGCTTTTCCAGGCACATTAGCAATGAACTGAACGGGAAGTGTAGCAGCGGGGACACAATCCAGCAGCCATATTAGATTCTGGCACTGCAGGAGGCAGCCTAACCCGCTGAACCACAGCACCTTCCCCTTAACTGATCTTTTAAAAGAGCTGGATATCTTTCTTAATTCTTCCTATTGATTTCTATTTTTATGCATATTTCTTTATCATTTATTATCTTTTCTATGCTTTGGGTCCAATTTTCTCCTTTTTGTATCATTGTTTAATTTGGAAGATTTGATACTTGTGTTAGATCTGAAGTCAGAAATTGAGCCTATGTGTGTATGAGAAAGGCCTGAAGACCAGCACCCACTGTGGAAGCTCCAGAAGCCTAGTATCTGCACTTCAAAGTCCTGCCCAGATCCTGATGACCTTCCAGGGGTTCTGCCCCTTCTACCTGGCCTGATAAGCATCCTTCCTCTCAGATGGGGCAATGCCAGCCAGGCTTCCCCTGTCTGATAACATCAGGGGGAAAAACTCAGAGAGGAATTTTTCGTATTTTTACCCAACAAGTCCGTGTTTGGGAGGAGAAGGACTAGAGGGGGAGAGAAAAGGCGGGAAGGCAAAACCCATCCCCTTAAAAACCCCAGCCTAAATGTGAACTACACACTCTCTCTCAGGTTCTGTCTGGAGAGGTGGCCATCCGTTCTTACGGATGTCCCTACCCTAATAAACCTTGCTATTTTGCTTTCCACTGCTCTCTGTCTTACACCTGAATTCTTTCTCGTGTGAAGACGAGGACCCTTTGCTTCTCTGGTAACACTTGGTTTAACACCAATCTTCCAGGGCCAGCGCTGTGATGCAGTAGGTTAATCCTCCGCTTGTGGCACCGGAATTCCATATGGGTGCCGGTTCTAGTCCTGGCTGCTCCTCTTCAAATCCAGCTCTCTGCTGTGGCTTAGGAAAGCAGTAGAAGATGGCCCAGGTCATTGGGCCCTTGCACCTGCATGGGAGACCTAGAGGAAGCTCCTTGCTCCTGGCTTCGGATTGGATCATCTCCGACCATTGCAGCCCTTTGGGGAGTGAACCAACGGATGGAAGACCTTTCTCTCTGTTTCTCTCTCTCACTGTCTGTAACTATACCTCTCAAATAAATAAATAAAATCTTTAAAAAAATAAACATAAATAAATAAGCACCAATATTCCATCTAGTGCAAGCACCTAATGGTATACATTTCTTTTATGGGTGGAAATGTGTTTCCTCAAAATTCATATTTGAAATTTGTCCTCCAAATTGATGGTATTTAGGCTCCCAATACCAAAGGAAAGTCAATTTTGTTAATACAGAAGCTAGAGGTAATAATAATAGCAAAAGGTGATGCAATTTTGCAGTTGATTTTTAAAATTACTTTATTTATTTATTTATTTGATAGATAGAGTTAGACAGTGAGAGAGAGAGAGACAGAGAGAAAGATCTTCCTTCCTTTGGTTCACTCACCAAATGGCCACTACAGTCGGTGCTTCCTCCTGGTCTCCCATGCGGGTGCAGGGGCCCAAGCACTTGGGCCATCCCCCACTGCCTTCCCAGGCCACAGCAGAGTACTAGAGTACAAGAGGAGCAACCGGGACTAGAACCTGGTGCCTATATAGGATGCCAGTGCCACAGGTGGAGGATTTACCAAGTGAGCCACGGTGCTGGCCCCTGCAATTGACTTTTTATTTGGTGCTTAAAATATTTTTGTAGTATTGATTTTCAAATTAAATATTAAAAATTCTTGTACTAATTCAACTATCTTTCACTCAAATCCTTAAAGTAGCCCCTCAGAGCATCCACTTGTGTGATCTGGATGGCAAGTAGGCAGCTTTTTGCCTCATTCATCTTGGGTGAACTCATTAACATCATATCCAGACTGTGTAATCCCAGGACAAATAATTAGAACCAAAGTCAGTGAGGATGAATTCTTAGTCCAATCATTCCACAGAGATGTTTCCTTCAGACCATGAGTGTCAGAGGTTTAATTTTTAATTGTTTAAATAGTTATCAACTTGGAAGCAGAAACAAAAATTCAACAATATTGAATGTGGATGGGTTTTACTTACATTGTCACTCAGGGGAGTTATGCTGTAATTTCTTTCTCATAGATGAAGAAACTGAGTTCAGAAAAGTTAATTAAATCACCAAAATCACACAGATGCTAAGTGGTAGATTTTACATTACAAACAGGAAATAAAATAGTACTGAAGACACCTCTTCACACAAATTTCAATGTTTGAAAAATTATTATTTAGTTTCTGATACTTGGTTTATGTTAATATCATATTAATACAAAGAGAACAGAGTCAATGTTGTAGCTCCTAGATAGAATTCTATTATATTGATATCTGCTTCCTCCCTGCTCCCTCCCTCCCTCCCTCTCTCCCTCCCTCCCTCCCTCCCTCCTTTCTTTCTTTCTTTCTTTCTTTCTTTCTTTCTTTCTTTCTTTCTTTCTTTCTTTCTTTCTTTCTTTCTTTTTCTTTTCTTTCTTTCATCCTTCCTTCCTCTCTTTCTGCCTCTCTCTTTTTTCTTTCCTTTCCCCTTCCTCCCTCTCTCCCTCCTTTCTTCTGTCCTTCTATCCTTTCTTTTCTCTCTTTTTATCTCTTTTGCTCAGCCTTCCTTTCTTTCACTCTTTCTTCCCTCCTCCTTTCTTTCAATGTTTCTTTTCTCATTTCTGGTTTAGCTGTGGAGATTATATATTTTTATTTAACATTAGTTAAGAGACAAGTTCTCACCAAATAAAGAGATTAACAAATGAAAAGCAAAGAAATATCCTAGGTTCAGCAGTAATGTAGGGAAGGGCCATAAGTAGAAATTAAATGGAATGATGGCCATTTCACGTATAAATAGTAAATTTTAAAACAATCACAGATCTTTAATCCATAGTAATATAACATTTTTGATTTATTTATTTTTAAAGATTTATTTATTTATTTATGTATTTGAAAGTCAGAGTTACACAGAGAGAGGAGAGGCAGACAGAGAGAGAGAGAGAGAGAGAGAGAGATCTTCCATCTGATGGTTAACTCCACAATTGGCCACAATGGCTGGAGCTGCGCCAATCCGAAGCCAGGAGCCAGGAGCTTCCTCTGGGTCTCCCACACAGCTGCAGAGGCCCAAGGACTTGGGCCATCTTCTACTGCTTTCCCAGGCCATAGCAGAAAGCTGGACTGGAAGAGAAGCAGCAGGGTCTGGAACCAGCACCCATATGGGATGCCAGCACTTCAGGCCAAGGCTTTAACCCACTGTGCCACAGCGCTGGCCCCATAATATAACATTCTTAACTACTGATTTGACAAAGAATTAAAAGTTTGACAGAACTATATTTGCAATAATCTTGATACACACAGGCATTTCTCTGTTTTGTTTTCATTTATTATTTCTCAATTTTAGCTTTCACATACAAAACAGAACATACAGTGTTTGTCTTTTGTGTACAACTTAGTTCACTCTTTTTTTTTTTTTTTTTTTTTTGACAGGCAGAGTGGACAGTGAGAGAGAGAGAGAGACAGAGAGAAAGGTCTTCCTTTGCCATTGGTTCACCCTCCAATGGCCGCCGTGGCCGGCGTGCTGCGGCCAGCACACCACGCTGATCCGATGGCAGGAGCCAGGTACTTCTCCTGGTCTCCCATGGGGTGCAGGGCCCAAGCACTTGGGCCATCCTCCACTGCACTCCCTGGCCACAGCAGAGAGCTGGTCTGGAAGAGGGGCAACAGGGACAGAATCCGGCGCCCCAACCGGGACTAGAACCCAGTGTGCCAGCGCCGCAAGGTGGAGGATTAGCCTAGTGAGCCGCGGCACCGGCCCTTATTTCACTCTTTATGATGTCCTCCAGCGGCATCCATTTTGATGCAAATGGTAGAATTTCATACATTTTTACAAATATAATGTATTCCTCTGTGTGTGTGTGTGTACATATTTTTCTTATCCATTCATCCGATGATGGGACCTTGGTTGTTACTATATTGTGTATTGTGAACAATGTGTACAATGTTGCTATCAACATGGTGGTACAGGTATCTATTTGATGTGTGTTCATGTCTGTTTGGTATATAACCAATAGAGGGATTACTGGATCATATGGCAAGTCTAGTCTACTTCTCATTTTTTAATGAAGTTTGCATACTGGTTTCCCCAGTGGCTATGCTAATTTACATTTACACCAACAGTTTATAAGTGTTCCCCTTTCTCCACATCCTCACCAGCATTTGTTACTGTGTTTTCGATAATAGCTATTCTGATGGGAGTTAGGTAGTATCTCATTGTGGTTTTGATTTACTTTTTCTTGATGACTAGTGATGTTAATAGTTTTTTGATGTATTTTTTGTCATTTGTACTTTTTTTTGGAGAAGAGATTCTTTGTCCATTTCTTAACTAGATTTATTGTTTTTTGTTGTTCTCAAGTTTTTAATTTGCTGATATATTCTGGATATTAATCCTTTGTTGGATAGTAGCCCACAAATATTTTTCCCCATTTTGTTGGATGTCTCTTCACCCTATTAATCTTTTCCTTTGCTGTGTAGAATCTTCTGAGTTTGATATAATCCAATTTGTTTAGTTTTGCTTTTGTTGCCTGTATTTTGTGTCTTATCCAAGAGGTTTTCCCCTACACCAATGTGTTGGAGTGTCTCCCATACATATTCTTCTGGCAAATTAATAGTCTTAAGTATTAAATTGAGGTCATTGATCCAACTTGAGTTGATTTTTGTATGTGGTGATAAGTAGGCGTCTAATTTAATTCTTCTGCATATGCACATCCAGTTTTGCCAGCACCATTTGTTGAAGGGATTATCCTTACTACAATGTTTGGCTTGGTCTCTTTTGTCAAAAATCAGTTGATTGCATGTATGTGGATTGATTGCACAATTCTTTATTCTGCTCTATTTATCTAAAAGTTGGTTTTTATGGCATTATCATTCTCTTTTAATCACTATATCAAGTGCTTTGAAGTCAGATGTATTATATATATATATATATATATATATATGTATGCATGGAGTCTTTCCTATACTATCCATTTTTGAAGCTTATTAGTTAAATCTGAAGTATTTCACACAAATAAGACCAGTGTAAGCAAATAATGAAAGATAGAATCAAAAGGGTTGAGAATGATCCTGCGGGGGAAGCAGGTCACACAGCAGACTCATAGAATGGCAAATGCCCAAAACAGCACTCCTGTCTCAGAATCAACCCTTGGGACATTCGGATCTGACTAAAAGGTCCATGAGAGTCTCTCAGGCATGGAAAGCCATGACATGGTGGCAAAAAGCAATCTAAATGAAGGATCCTGGTGAACAACACTCCAGCAGAAGGATCAGGCCATCAAGGAGAGAGGCGCCTTTCTCTGAAGGGAGGAAGGAACCTCCACTGTGATATGGCCTTGACTAAACAAATTCAGAGTTGGTGAACTCAAGGGGCTTCCATAGCCTAGACAGCTCATAGCAAGAGTCTCGGGTGATTGCTGACATCATAAATAAGAGTGCCAATTGTTAAATCAACAACGGGAGTCACTGGGTTCATGCTCCCCTCGCAGGATCTCTGTCCTTAATATGTCTATCTATGAAACTCAAATACAACACTACTAGTCGAACAATACCCTATACCTGGTTCGGTTGTGTGAGTGCAACCTGTTGAAATCCCTGCTTAGTATATACTAAATTGATCTTCGGTATATGAAGGTAACCGAAAATGAAACGTGATGAAGGGGGGGGAGGGGAGAGGAAGTAGGTGAGGGGAGGGCCACGGGAGGGAGGGAGGTCGGGGGGAAGCCACAACAATGCAAAAGATGCATTTTATATTCTACTTAAAACTATTGTTTGAGCTCTGTAATTAATACACAATTACTCTTAGGTGTTTAATTAATGCTATAACTAGTACTCAAATAGTATTTTACACTTTATGTTTCTGTGTGGGAGCAAAATGTGGTAATCTTTACTTAACATACGCTAAATTGATCTTCTGTATATAAAGATAATTGAAAATTAATTCTGATGTGAAGAGGAAGGGGAGAGGGAGTGGGAGAGGGGAGCGTTGTGGATGGGAGGGAAGACACGGGGGGGGGAGGCTATTGTGGTCCAGAAGCTGTACTTTGGAAATTTATGCTCATTAAATAAATAAAAAAAAAATCTGAAGTATTTCAATAGATAGGATTGAAAATACATTCCGGTTCTGGTGCTTTTCAAAGCACATTTAGGGTTCTCTGAACACACTGCCCATTAAACAGTGGGAAAAATAAACAAAGGGGACAAAGGGAAAATAATTGCAGGTTACTATTTTTTGCCATATTTCCATGATATCCATGACACATCTCCAAGAGAGAAAATAAAAACCATGTTTTATAGCTTACTTAAATGCATAAACCCTGTGTATGTTTGGTTTGTGTAAAATAATAGCTGATACACATACACATCTTATTTCAAAGTTTTAAATGTCATGAATGTAATCTGCAATAATGAAGAGGTATATTCAAATGTAATTATCATCAGCAATAGAAAAAGATATGATTTTTCTTGATGCCACTTAAAGCGGATATTGTTGTGCTTTCAATCCATCATTTTTATGATAATGAAGAAAAGAGCATAAATTTATTTAAATTTGAGCAGTTTTCCTTAATATGGAGATTACAAATTTCTGTTCTTCTAAGAATGTTTAATCATGTTGTAGGCAGGGAAAGTGTTTTATAAGATTTAACAAAGATACATAGGGAATGTGTTTAGAAATATTATATTGCATGTAAAAATCAAAGAGTTTAAACAATTTTTGGCAAGATTAGATTAGTTTTGCCAGTATTTTGAAAATCAGTGAAATACTGCCAATTCCTTCCATTTCTATGCTCAATTTGGTTAATCTCTATAAATAAATCTTAACTAATCCCATTTTTCTGTCAAGCTGATAGCCAACGATTTTTAGGATTCGTTGTCTACCATATGTTAGCACAAAAAGTTTTCCAGAAGGAGGTCTGAGTCTCTAGTTCTGAGTACTCATCTCAACATCTGTCAAAGCACCTGCTCTTCCTTCAGGGTGGCCATTCCAAGTTGTAAGTGTCTATCGAAGCTCTCACAAATCTCATAGAACGTTAATGCAAGCAGCATTTCCAACGCTCTTTGAAGATGTTCTAGAATAGGTTATGAAACACGTGGTGGGTCTTGAACAAACATAAATATACTATGGAGAATGTGTCAAATCATCCTCTTCAAGTGCACCACTTTCTCATGGGAAAAACGTTGCGTGCCTATGGAACTCCCCACCATCTATTAAAACTAGGGGATGGGTGTGCAAATAAAATTATATGTTGACTTTTAAACTTAAGCATCTTTTTAGAATAGTGCAGTGCTTTCCTTTTACTGAATTTGAGGATAACATGGTGAGATTATGTAATGTTCTTTATGCAATAGGCTAAGTATTTAAATTCTTATCTCTCAATTTAAAGTCTTCACTGTAAAACGTAGAATTAATTCACGTGTACATGTCTAATGATGGATGTAGTTCTAACAGTCTAGTACATTTTTTTATGTTTATGGAAGACAAGACAAATGGATGCCAGGATATATCTGGTGGTTTCATTTTCGTGAAATAAGACATTGATAAACATTTTGAGGAAAGCATACTTTATTATTTGGTGCACTGATGTTTTATTTAGTGATGTTGAATTTATGTTTCAAACTAAACAAATGTTAACTTTTTTGTTTTTGTGTTATTCAAACAGTGAACCAGTAAAAATTGAACTTTGAAAGAGAAAAAGTCTGAGACTTTTTCTCTAAAAAATCATAAAAAACATACATTCTACAAAAATAGGTAGTTCTGAAGATTAAAAACTTATTTTTCATATGAATAATTACAAAGTTTTTGGATAAAACATATTACTGAATGCTTTGTTTAAATTACTATTCCATTCTCTCTATAGAAATTACTTTACAAAAGCATATTTGTAGAAAAAGGCATTAAAATCAAAGGGTATACTGTACATTATATGGAAATTTCATGGAGATAAGGGACTAATCTTTTTATTGTTATAAAGATTTTGACATGCGCCAAATTTATAACTTTCTGTGATTTCTTTTTCATAAGAAACAAATATGCACCTTAGAACTTAACTATGTGTTCAATAATTTGTTCTTCTTAAATAAGAAATTTCTTCATGTTAAAGTTTCAAACCTGATAAAATTTGGACCCCTTTTAGACATCTACTCCAAAATGACATCATGATTTTTCTACATAAGCCATGGTGACTTAATTTGTACCCTGATTTTACTGACAGTCTAGTACAGCAATTCCATGTATATAACCAAGTACATAACTTAACCATAAATCTAATGCATATTTATAGAACATGATAATTTCAGTAACAATCACCTAATGGGCTGACCAGAAAGATGCGCTTCTCATGTAGTCATGAAAATTACTTTTACTTTCCTACATCTTATGTCTAATAATAATGTGCCAAAGTAGGCAATTAGAGCAGTCATTAGGCTTTCATACTTCACACAGTCCTTTTATAAGAATGGAATTTTGAAGATGCAAAGATTTCCAGTAAAAACATTAGGTTAAATGCTGGTAAAAAAAATTTTTGAAATCCAGCAACTTATCCAGCAGTGAGAATTAATTTAGGCTATCTTGATGTAAAATAGTTGCTATGAATCGCTGGGTAAGTTCTTCAGTCATTGTATTTAATACATATACCTGGAATAATAAAAGCTTCTTGTTGACATGTTACAATGAGTGTGGCACTTTCATAACCAGGATTGATTCCCCACGCCTTTTATGCTTCTCTCATGTACTGAGGCTTAGGCTGCCTCCTCCTTACTCTGCAGTATTTTCACAGTTCTTTTAACATTATTTTATCAATCTTCAGTATATGAATTATACTGAATTATACAGTTCTTTTAACATTATTTTATCAATCTTCAGTATATGAATTATACTGAATTATACAGTTCTTTTAACATTATTTTATCAATCTTCAGTATATGAATATTTGCCCAAACTCAAAATTTTCTAAAAGCATATCCAGTTCATAGTATACTTGATTGTTCTTTATGAATATTTAAATTGTGCACAATTGTGAAATCTATCCAGAGGGATTGATACCGGACTATAGCACCCCAAAATATGAAATCAGAATATGGCTCCCTAAGAGTCCCTCAAAAGTCCCATCTGGGGTGCCATGTGAAATCGGACTATGAGGTGACATACAGAATCACCATGTTCTTATTAATAAATTCCCAATATTAATAAGCCTGTGTGGGTTCTTGCCTAATATTCAGAGAAGAATTCTGAACACCGGCATAGATGAACAAGGCAGCATGATATGTTTTAAGCTTTTATTAAGTGAGAAAGATGCACAGGAGAGTGAGAGTGTTAGGAGAAGGGAAATTCTGGAGATTAGGTTGGGGTCCACACCATGCAGAAAGCAGGCCAAAAGCCACGTGCAGCAAGTGTTTTGAGCAGCTATCCACAGCTTATCATGAGCAGTGAAGCAAAGGCAGAGAGTGATATTGTGGTGCTCCTTGCCTTTTATATATTTTTTGAAGGGGAGTGGTTACATGACATGGTGTGCAGGTGAGCTCCCAGGTGTGGTCAGGTAGGGCGTTAGGTCACACAAGGGTGTGGCAAAGGTATGGTCTTCCAGCTCCCAAACCTGATCAGTTTTACCCCATATGCCTGCCTACCTCAGGATGAATCCTTGTGCAATTATTTGAATAATTCCTGGCTAAGTGACTTCCAGGTAGAACACAGCTGATGAATTGAGAGATGGTGCCTTCATATCTTGCCTGTGTTCTCTAATTCACTTTCAGAACAGATAAAGTCCTTGATATTCATTGTATGTAGCATTCCTTAACAACACATTTTGTCAAAATTCTGGTAGTCAGGAGTACATTTCTGCTCTGTCTTAGGCCATTTATTTAATACTAGTTGCTTGCTGAAGGCTGTATTCTTATGCTAGGAAAAGAAAACAAAGCATAACAGTGGAGCAGATGTGGCAGTGGATTCGTGGATATGGTTGGAACAAACTGTTTTACGAAGTGGCATCCATGCATAAAGATGCAGATTCCCAGTTTTCTAGTTAAGACAACTTCAGCATTTCTGAGAAAGAGACAGTAATCAAAGGCAGGAACCTCTTAGTTTAACAATACCATTCTGTTGCTGCTACTATAATGTGTCTGTTTGGCTTTTCTTGATACTCTAAACTGCCATCACAGTCTAAGTGGCATTTCTTTTTTATTTCTTATTTTAAAATTTAAGGTAAACAAATTTCATGTATTTCATTTATACAGATTTAAGAAAATAGAGATATTTCCCATCCTACACTCCCTCTAAACCCATGCTTCCACCATTTCTCCGTCTCTTATTCCCTCGCTTAATTTTTACATTGATCTACTTTCAGTTTATTTTATACTCATAAGATTATCCCCACACTAAGTAAAGAGTTTAACAAATATAAGAAGAACAAAGACTGTTCCTCAATAGTAGAGATAAGGGCTATGAACAATCATTGAATTTCAAAAATGTGAATTTCACTCCTATACATTACATTTTTGGTATTCTGTTACTTACCACATTGACAGAAATATGGTATTAGTCTTTTCTGTGACTGGCTTATTTCACTTAGAATAATGGTTCCCAGTTGCATCCATTTTATTGCAAGAGACAGACTTTCATTCTGTTTTATGGCTGAGTAGTATTTCATAGTGTATATATATCATATTTTCTTCTTTTTTTTCCGACAGGTAGAGTTATAGACAGAGTGAGAGACAGAAAGGTCTTGCTTCCTTTGGTTCACTCCCCAAATGGCCACCACTGCCAGTGCTGTGCTGATCTGAAGCCAAGAGCCAGGTGCTTCTTCCTGGTCTCCCATGCAGGTGCAGAGGAGGCCCAAGAAGTTGGGCCATCCTCCACTGCCCTCCTGGGGCACAGCAGAGAGCTGGACTAGAGAGGAGCAACCGGGACCAGAACCTGGTGCCCATATGGGATGCAAGTGCCACAGGTGGAGGATTAACCAAGTGAGCCACAGCGCCAGCCCCCATAATTTCTTTATTCGATTATCAGTTAATGGAGTTATGAATCAATTCCATATCTCAGCTATTGTGAATTGAGCTTCAGTGAACATGAGAGTATAGATAACTCTTTCATATGCTGATTTAATTTCCCTTGGGTAAATTCCCAGGAGTGGAATAGCTGGGCCATGTTGTAGATCTATTTCAAATTTCTCAGTTTTCTCAATATTGTCTTCCACAATGGCTGCACCAGTTACATTCCCAACAATAGTGGGTTAGCGTACCTTTTCCCCACATTGTGGCCAGCTTTTATTGTTGGTTGATTTCTGTGAAAGAGCCATTCTAACTGGGGTGAGGTAAAACCTCATTGGGGTTTTGATTTGCATTTCTTTGTTGGCTAGTGATCCTGAGCATTCAAGTGTCTGTTGATCATTTGAATTTCCTTTTTTGAAAATTACCTATTCAAATCCTTTGCACATTTCTTAACTGGACTGTTTGGTTGTTATTGAGTTTCTTGAGCTCCTTATTAATACTGGATATTAATGCATTATCAGTTGCATAGTTTGTAAATATTTTCTCCCCTCTGTTGGTTGCTTCTTCACTTTGCTGTGTTTTCATTTTTTTTGTAGAATTTTCACAGCTTGATGTAATCCCATTTCTCTATTTGGGCTCTGATTGCCAGCCTTATTTATTGTGGTCAGAAAATATGCATGATACAATTCAATTTTTTTTTTTAATTTGCTGACGCTTGATTATGGCCTAGCATTTGGTCTATCAAAGGGAATGTTCCTGAACTGATGAAAAGAATGTGTATTTTGCAACTGTGGAATGAAAAGTTCTGTTGACATCTCTTAGGTCCATTTGGTCCATAGTCACAATCATCCCTTGTTGTTTCTTCGTTGATTTTCTGTCTAGTTCATCTGTCCATTGATGAAAGTGGGAAGTTGAAGTCCCAATTACCATTGTATTGGAGTCTATGTCTCTCTTCAGATCTAGTAACATTTCTTTTGAATAGCTAACTGCCCTGGAATTGAGTGTATATACATTTATTATAATTGCATCTTCATGTTGAATTGATCCTTAATCATTACATGATGCCCATGATGCTCTTTTTGTCTCTTTTAACAGTTCTTGTTTTAAAGTCTATTTTGTTTGATCTTAGGATGACTATAACTGCTCATTTTTGCTTTCCGTTAGCATGGGATATCTTTTTCCATCTTTTACTTTCAGTCTGCATTTATCTTTGTTTATGAGATGTGTTTCTGTAACCAGCAAATATATGGGGCTTGTTTTTTAATCCATTCAGTCAGTTTCTATCTTTTATTTGGAGAATTTAGGCCATTTGCGTTGAAGCTTCTTGTTAATAATGACTTGGCTCTATCATGTTTCCATAAGTATTTATACTGTTTGGTTTGGATTTCCTTTGTACCTTTACTGGGATATTTTCTGCTTTCACATCCTTTCACAATGATAAGTATTTTTCTGTGTTTCTTGTGTAACACTCCCTTATGCATCATTTTTATGGCTGGACAAGTCATGACAAATTCTTTGAATTTCTGTTATGAAAGGTCTTTATTTCACCTTCATTCTTAAATGAGATCTTTGCACTTTGCAGTATTCTGGATTGACAGTTTCTTTTAAGACTTTGACTATGTTTCTCAATTCTTTCCTCGTCTGTAGAATTTCTGATGAGAAATCAGATGTGAGTCTAATTGAGAGTTCTCCAAAAGTAATAACGTATTTTGTGCACATTTTAGAGTATTTGCTTTATGTTTTACTGTGGAAAAATTGTCTACAATGTGCAATAGTCATGTCTATTAGGAGTTCTCTGTGCCTCATGAACTTGGACTCTCCTTTCTTTCTCCAAATTTGAGATGTTTCTATAACTATTTCACTGGATAGATCTTATAATCTGATCTCTCTTTCCACACCTTCAGAAATTCCTAAGACCCATATCTTGGGTAATTTGATAGTATCACATAAATCTCCAACATTGTTTTTAATCTTTTAATTTCTTTTCTTTTTAATCTGACTAAGATATTTTCAAGGTTTGTCTTCCAATTCAAATATTATTTATTCTGCCTGACCAAGTCAGTTGTTAATGCTTTCCACTGTGCATTTATTTAACATTGAATTTTTCTACCATTTCAGTTTGATTTTTCTTCAAAATCCCAATCTCATGGAAACATTTTTTTCTCCATGTCATATATCATTTTGTTTACCTGTGAAGTTGCTTCTGAGTAATTATATGATCAATCCTTTGAATTCATTTTCTAGCACTTTATCAATCTCTTCATCTTCACATTCTAATATTGAAGTTTTGTTGTGTTCCTTTCTGGGAAGGGGCAGGTCATTTTGCCTTCCTTATTCTTATTTATTGAATTTCTGTTTATTTTTAGGCATTTGAGCAAATGCTTCTCTCCTCTGATGGATTTTATCTTTAAACTGCTTCTGTGTCTTAGTGGAGTGTCTGCTCTTTCAGTGAATATCCAGAGGTGTGTGCTCAATGTGGCCAAAGAGCTCTGGTCAGTGCTCCAGGGTGGGGCATGTACCCTAGATTACATCCAGTTTGGGCATGGTAGATCTCTATTGTCAGCAAGGTGCAGGGTATGGTCACCTCTATTGGCATAATCACACCCTCCCCTCCTGTCTTCCAGTGTAATCAAGGCCTGGTATTAGCCTACAATGGGTCCAATACTCATCCACCCTGCCACATGAACTGCACAAAGGATCTGTGCGGCTCTCAATGTACACAAGATCCCGCTGCAGTGACCCACCCCAGGCAATCAGAGAGCAATGAGCTTTTGGTGCCACACACAGTGAATGTCCTGAGACCCAAATACATCCTGCATCTTATTGTGAAGTCACAGAGGTCCCACAGTCACGTCACACAGGCTATAGGTGCAGAAGACCCATTCCATCCTGCTGGTCTGACCTGTTCACAGAGAGAGCAGACATTCCCAGAACGAGCTGCCTGTGCATGCCCCACCTTGTTGGATTAAGCCCCGACCCTGTGATATGTTCAGAGACTAGGGGCACCTCACAGTCCTCTGTGGATGCCCAGAACCCTGTCAGTCCTCAAAGCCAGACTCAAAATCGGTGGGGAACATGGATTTTTCCCTCTGGCAAAATTCCCAGAGCATATTCTTGCACAATATTTGCCATAGCCACTGCTGGTGTCAAAATAGTGCCACCTCCCACCTGTGGCCTGGCAGCCAGTGGAGGGATGAGGAGTGAAAAATGCATCTTTTTTTTTTGTTTTACTTTCACTGAGTTAGGTGGATGCCTTGCCTTCCATTAGGGCTACAGGCCAGACACACAGACAGTGTGGTCTGCAAGGCTCTCCATCTGGTAATATCACCAGTGGCACAGGCTGTTCCAGTTGGCTCTCATCTCACTTTCCAAAATTTCTATGTGTTCTGGCTCATAACTTTGAGGATTATGTGTTGTGTCCATCCTCATAGCTGGGTGGCCATACCTTCCACATGATCCATCGCATCTTTTTCCTCCTGTAGAATTTCCACTGAAATTTCCCTCCAGCTCTCTCTTGGGAATACACTTCCTTCTTTTTCCCCCCACTATTTTCTAAGAGGGATTTCTGCTAAGAAATAGTATTTAAATCCTTCCTGAGGCCTTCATCCCTAACCTTCAGATTTGTGAATGGAGATTGAGGATGTGAGATAATACCTCATCAGCATGTTGGATACAAATTGACAATGCAGTTAAAGCCTATAAGGATTATCCCCTAAATAGATTTGTCTATATGGATGGTAGGCAGGAGTAGCTAAGTATGGGAAAAGGATGTAGAAGGATTCATATTCACAAAACACTGTTTGCGTATTATTTATGCATTTGTTTCACCAAATCTTTAGTTTGTTGTAAGGAAACTGTTATTGTTTTAAATCTTAATTTATAAGAGGTAAAGCTAAATATATTGGCCCACATAACCTTATTTTTAAAGCAAAAATTTGGGGTAAATATACATATAAAATTTAACCCCATATATATATATATGTATATATATATATATATATATATATAATGGTACAGGAATATGGACACGGATAGCAAAATATATATAAGTTTCAGCTTTGGAAGTAAAGAATTTTTGAGAAATCACAGTGGTGTAAACATTTAAACATTCAACATAAATGCTGTCTTCCAGAATACATTCTTAAATCTCGTACTCCATTACCCGTCTCTCTCAGAGAAGATGGCATAATTTCAGAGAATTCCATACTAAATTGCTGTGGTGTGGAATGCCCTGGAGACTATAATAATTTCAACAAGTTTTCTTTATTTCATGACTGTTTCTTTTTTTAAAATATTTATTTATTTATTTGAAAGTCAGAGATACACAGAGAAGGAGAGTCAGAGAGAGAGAGAGTGAGAGAGGTCTTCCATCCACCGGTCCACTTCCTAGTTGGCCACATCTGCCAGAGCTGAGCCAATCTTAAGCCAGGAGCCAGGAGCTTCTTCTTGGTCTCCCATGTGGGTGCAGGGACTCAAGGACTTGGGCCATCTTCTACTGCTTTCTCAGGCCACAGCAGAGAGCCAGATCAGAAGTGGAGCAGCCGGGACTGAAACCGGCACCCATATGGAATGCCGGCACTGCAGGCTGCAGCTTTACCTGTCTTGACACAGCGCCGGCCCCATGAACTGTTTTCATATTTACTCATTTTATGAGAAATTTGAATGATATGTGATTCAGTATATTTTATAGTTCACAATATTTTCAAAGAACAAATCTCCCAGTGAGGGAAAACCCCAGGAAGCCACCCACCTTTCTAAATCGAGTGATACATGAATGCTTTGATACAGAGTAATGAACACATCATCACCAGGGAGGAACTGAAAGCAAGAAGCCAAAGGAAATATTTATAAACTGACAGACGCAGATAAAGCCACAGGTAAAACTGACATAATTGCTACTAGCTACTTTTCATCTAGATCTTAGTTCTTCTACTACAATTTCCACAAATATTGTCAAAGGGTCAGAACTGTGGTGCAGTAGGTAAAATTGCTGCTTGTGATGCAGAATCCCATATGGGTGCCTGTTAGTGTCCCAGCTGCTCCACTTCAGATCCAGCTCCCTGAATACGGCCTGGGAAAAGCAGCAGAAGATGGCCCAAGATGTTTGGCCCCTGCAACCCACATGGGAGTCCTGGATGAATCTCCCTGGTACCTGACTTGACCAGCTCAACCCCAGTCTTTGTAGCCATCTAGGGAATGAGCCAATCGAAGATATATACATGCACACACACACACACACACACATGTCAGTAGCTCTGATTTTCAAATAAATAATCTTTTTAAAAAACGTCAAAAAGTACAATGAAGTGAGTATTTTTAAAAAATAATAAAATAACTCGGTTTTTGCTAATCTAATTCTCAGATTCATCAACCTGAGGTTGCTAATGTACATAGCCTATGATATATAGGTTAATTTCCTATTTCATGATTACTTAAAAATAATGTATGCATATATGTAAATAAGTATAATTTACAACGAATGTGCTCTTGTTTCAAACTCAGCTTATTCTTTTCATGTAACAAGCTTTATTGCAACTACCTGATTTGTTTTTTCAAAGATTTTTTTGAATTTATTTATTTGAGAGGTAGAGCTGCAGAGAAAGAGAGAGAGAGAAAAGTTTTTCATCCACTGTTTCACTCTCCAAATGGCCCCAACAGCTGGAGCTGAGACAATCTGAAACCAGGAACCAGGAGCTTTTCCTGGGTCTCCCATGCAGGTGCACTTGAGCCATCTTCCACTGCTTTCTCAGGCCACAGTAGAGAGTTGGATTGGAAGAGAAGCAGCTGGGAATTGAACCAGTTTCAGTAAGGGATGTTGGCCGTGCAGGAAGCTGCTTAACCTACTGCAACACAGCACTGTCTCCTGATGCTTGTTTTTAATTACAATAAGAAACAATTTAAGAGTTTCACATCAGCTCTTGTCCTGACTGTTGATGTACAATGTAATACTTTATCCCTTTTAGTATTTTCTCTTTGTTTTGTTCTAGTACTATTGGTTGAACTCTGTGATTAACACATAATTATTCTTAGGTGTTTAAATTTTAACTGAAAAATGATCCCTGTTAAATATAAGAGTGGGAATAAGAGAGGGAGGAGATGTACAATTTGGGATGTGCTCAATCTGACTTGCCCCAAATGGTGGAGTTAGAATCGTGCCAGGGGATCCCAATACAATCCCATCAAGGTGGCATGTAGCAATGCCATCTCACTAGTCCATGTGATCAATTTCAGTTCACAATTGATCACACTGATAGGTCAAAGAGTCAAAGGGATCACACAAACAAGACTAGTGTCTGCAAATACTAACTGATAGAATAAAAAAGGGAGAGTACGATCCATCATGGGAAACGGGATACACAGTAGACTCATAGAATGGCAGATGTCCTAAATAGCACTCTGGCCTCAGAATCAGCCCTTATGGCATTCGGATATGGCTGAAGAGCCCATGAGAGTATTTTAGGCAGGGAAAGCCAAGACATCCTGGGAAAAAAAAAAAAAAAAAGGAAGACCTAAATGGAAGATCTCTGTGAGTGAGATCCCAGTGGAAAGAATGGGGCCATCAAAGAAGGAGGTACCTTTCTCTGAAGGGAGGAGAGAACTTCCACTTTGACTATGACCCTGTCAGAATAAGATCGAAGTTGGCGAACTCAAAAGGTTTCCATAGCCTTGGCAACTCATGACTAGAGCCTAGGGAGATTACTGACGCCATAAACAAGAGTGTCAAATTGTTAAGTTAACAATAGGAGTCACTGTATACCTACTTCTCCTGTGGGATCTGTCCTTAGTGTGTTGTCCAATGTGAAGTAATGCTATAACTAGTATTGAAACAGTATTTTACACTTTGTGTTTCTGTGTGGGTGCAAACTGATGAAATCTTTACTTAATATATACTAAATCAATCTCCTGTATATAAAGATAATTGAAAATGAATCTTGATATGAATGGAAGGGGAGAGGGAGCAGGAGATGGGAGGGGTGTGAGTGGGAGGGAAATTATGGGGGGGGGGAAGCCATTGTAATCCATTAACTGTAATTTGAAAATTTATATTTACTAAATAAAAAATTTAAAAAAGAGTTTCACAAAAAGAATTGAGTAAATATATTGTAAAAAGGGTAAAATAAATTTAACTGTGTCCTGAGGATTAGTTACAATAATCTTTATATATTTGGCCCTATTAACTTGGTTGTACTGTGTTATCAAAAATCTTCTGAATAAGAAAGACATGTTATTTCGATTAAATTAAAACAAATGCTGCTACTGTTTCATTGTAACAGAGGGAGGATATTGAAGGTAAGGACAGATGCTGTATTTCTTCCCTGGTAAGAAAGTAAGATGATTCTATCCCTTTTCTTAGAGCATTCATCTCAGATAACATGTGATTGTGAATTCTTACTCTCACACTTTGAGATGTATATAAATCTACTTAAAATAAAAATAGCACTTTCACCACTTTTAATTATCCAAGAGCATTTTTCTCAATTATCTGGTGCCACCTGATTAAGGTAATCATGAAGGAAGACAGTGCATGCCTCTCACCTCTTCCACTGAGGGTTGGAGCCTACCCTCAGCCTGTGTCTGGCCCCAAGGGGAGTCCTTTATCCTCTCTAAAAGATAGGAGAGTGCATAGAAAAAACCAGTCAAACTGGTGGCTATCCCAATTACCAGGTGAATGGGGATGAGCTACATTTACAAGAGCAGGCTGTCCAACTTCCTTATTTCATGACCACTCCTCTCTAAACTTTTTATCTCTAACTCATAATGTGTGTATATTGATGGGGTATGATTGTGATGAGCACATTGGAGTAATTATCATAGTGATCACTTCACACATTCGTCACTTCTTTGTGGGGAGAACACCTGAAATCCTCTCTTTTAGATTTTTTTTTTTTTATGTGACATGTTGGATGGTTTCACTGAGTTTCTAATGACTTGCCTAGCTATGGATAAATAGACTTTGGTAATATGAGAAGAGACTGTTGAGACAGTGAGATTATCAGGCTCATTCATTGTCATGGCAACCAAGAGGCCCAGAATGGCTGCAACTCTTTATGTAACAACTCGACTGCCTGGTCTGTAAGCTCATATAAGAAGTGGGGCGAGGCTGGGTGCAGATCCTCTTTCACGTGATGAACCTTGCTGTGAGCACAGCAGATGTTGCCTGTGTATGCTCCCTCACCACTGTGAGAATAAAGAGGTACAAGTTTGCAGAAGGCTCTTTATTTGCAGTTGTTCCTGGCCCTGACCTTCCTGGAGCTGAGCCCCTGCATCGCCAGGGGAGCCACAGTGCTTCTGGACACAGCACTGTTTTCAAGGAGGACCGGCATTGAATTCCGTCTTTGTAGGATGAAGGGTCCACATGGACAACTGCTCCTTCTTCAGGGTGACAGCTATTTGGGAAAGTCCAGTCCCTAAGGGGACTTCACCCATCAGCAAGCTCTTGGAGTGTCCAACAGGTTTTCTTGATTCCTCACCAAATTATTTACTTTATTTTTAACAAAACACGGCTTCTATATGGTTCTCAAGGATTGCCAGCAATCCTTCCTCTTTTTGTGAGGAAAATTAGAAATAGAATATTATCTTTCAGATTAACTTAAAGTTAGGAAAGATAAATTTATCATGGGAAAAGTATCTCTGCAAAGTGCTTTAATCTGGAAGGTGATTTTACAGGAATAATATATTTATCTCCATTAAAATACCTTCTGTTTAGGTCAACTAAAATGCATCAGTAATCTCTGTCTACCAAGTGGCTCTGATAGTGGATGGAAGAACTTGTTATGCAAATCAATACCTCTCTGACATTCTCAAATTTGTAAGTTTTCTGATGATATCTTTCCTGTCTGATTTTGCAAAGTGCAATTGCATGATAAATACCCTTTCTTAAAAATCACACAATCCAGGTTGTTTTTCCCGTTTGCTGTTAACAAGTGTTTGGGGCTGCCATATCAACTGAACGTTTACAACTCACACCGCCATTCCTCCTCCCCAAGTCTACTGCACTTGCTCCTTCTCCCTCTTCCAGATTTTCTACAAGGTCCTCTTTCCCAAGGGGCTTCATACAAGAATTTGGCAAAAGTTTACTTGCAGGTTAAATGCTGCATTTTATACAATAGCATTTTTAGTTTTTGAAGAAAGTGTTGTACATCATACCAGAATATTCAAATTCCTTCATATATTACACACTCTTTTGTAGATAAAACCTTTGCTTTCTACTTCACTGCATAAGCAGAAGACATCAGCGTTAAGCCTTGAAAATTTTTCATACAACTGAGTTGCACATTTTGCTCTTTGAAAGAAATAAAAATGAACCATTTTTTAACTTTTATTTAATGAATATAAATTTCCAAAGTACAGCTTATGGATTACAATGGCTTCCCCCCCTGATAACGTCCCTCCCACCTGCAACCCTCCCCTTTCCCTCTCCCTCTCCCCTTCCATTCACATCAAGATTCATTTTCAATTCTCTTTATATACAGAAGATCAGTTTAGCATATATTAAGTAAAGATTTCAACAGTTTGCACCCGCATAGAAACACAAAGTGAAAAATACTGTTTGAATATTCGTTATAGAATTAAATCACAATGTACAGCACACTAAGGACAGAGATCCTACATGAGGAGTAAGTGCACAGTGACTCCTGTTGTTGACTTAACAAATTGACACTCTTGTTTATGGCCTCAGTAATCACCCTAGGCTCTTGTCATGAGTTGCCAAGGCTATGGAAGCCTTTTGAGTTCACCGACTTGGATCATATTTAGGCAAGGTCGTAGTCAGAGTGGAAGTTCTCTCCTCCCTTCAGAGAAAAGTACCTCCTTCTCTGATGACCTGTTCTTTCCACTGGGATCTCACTCTCAGCGATCTTTCATTTAGGTCATTTTTTTTTTCCCCAGAGTGTATTGGCTTTCCATGCCTGAAATACTCTCAGGGGCTTTTCAGCTGGATTCGCATGCCTTAAGGGCTGATTCTGAGGCCAGAGTGCTGTTTAGGACATCTGCCATTCTATGAGTCTGCTGTGTATCTCGCTTCCCATGTTGGATCGTTCTCTCCATTTTTTATTCTATCAGTCAGTATTTGCAGACACTAGTCTTGTTTATGTGATCCCTTTGGTTCTTAGTCCTATCCTTATGATCAGTTGTGAGCAGAAATTGATCACTTGGACTAGTGAGATGGCATTGGTACATGCCACCTTGATGGGATTGAATTGGAATCCCCTGGTATGTTTCTAACTCTACCGTTTGGGGCAAGTCAGCTTGAGCATGTCCTGAATTGCACATCTCTTCCCTCTCTTATTGCCACTCTTATATTTAACAGCAATCACTTTTCAGTTAAGTTTCAACACTTAAGAATAACTGGGTGTTGATTACAGTATTCAACCAAAAGTATTAAGTAGAACAAACAAAAAAAAAATACTAAGAGGGATAACGTATTAAGTTGTTCATCAACAGTCAGGGCAATGGCTGATCAAGTCACCGTTTCTCACAGTGTTCATTTCACTTCAACAGGTTTCCTTTTTGGCACTCAGTTAGTTGTCACCGATCAGGGAGAGCATATGATATTTGTCCCTTTGGGACTGGCTTATTTTACCCAGCATAATATTTTCCAAATTCCTAACAGGGATCACTTTCAGTTAAAATTTAAACACCTAAGAATAATTGTGTGTTAATTACAGAGTTCAACCAATAGTACTAGAACAAAAAAATACTAAAATGGATAGAGTATTACATTGTACATCAACCGTCAGGAAAAGAGCTGATCAAGTCACTGTTTCTCATAGTGTCCATTTCACTTCGACAGGTTTCCCCTTTGGTGCTCAGTTAGTTGTCGCTGATCAGGGAGAACATATGATATTTGTCCCTTTGGGACTGGCTTAGTTCACTCAGCATGATGTTTTCCAGATTCCTCCATCTTGTTGCAAATGACCGTGTTTCATTGCTTTTGACTGCTGTATAGTATTCTATTGAGTACATGTCCCATAATTTTTTTATCCAGTCTACTGTTGATGGGCATTTGGGTTGTGAACCATTGTTCTTAGAGTATTCCTGTGTGCTTCTTTTGTCTTCTATGAGTTTTGCTTTGTGATATCTATGTGACGTTAGAATAAATAAAGAGCTCTCAACTGCAAATTAAATAGTTATATTCCCCCCAGTCTTACTGTCCTCCAAGTCAAAGAAAAAATAAAAGAAAGATGGAATACTTTATATTTTTATTTCAAATATTTCATTGTATCACTACCAAAATTCTACTTGCTAAAAATACAGGATTTATCCTAACTTAAGTCTATCTTATAAAGTATAAACCTCTATCTATCAAATATCCACTTTTCAAATGAGATTTTACCTGCATATAGTGAAATACCACTTCCTTACTGAAAAGCCTATGTCAGCATATAAAATTGTTGGAACTATTGGCTACTGCTGATATGTACAGTTACTTGCAACTTTTCCTCAATAGTTAAAATGATCTTAAATTTTCAATTTCCTAATATTTACTGTTCTATGAAGATATTAAAAGTTTCAAAAAGATGTTATCTATATCTGAATAGAGTCTAGATTGCTGATACTGTAGGCCATTCAGATGTCTGCTCCTTTCATTTAAGATTATTGATCTTGCACTTATTCCTACAGAAGTAGGGTTTTCCAACACTTTTATGGTTATCATATATTAACTGCTCATAAAACCGTAAGTATTCTAAAGTTCCAGGAATAGGTGAATGACAGAGTGATGTTGGAATTTTCTGGTTTTAAACTTTTCACAGAGGGCCAGTGCTGTGGCACAAAGGGTTAATGCCCTGTCCTGAAGTGCCAGCATCCCATATGTGTGCCGGTTCTAGTGCCAGCTGCTCCTCTTCTGATCCTGCTCTCTGCTGTGGCCTGGGAAAGCAGCAGAAGATGGCCCAAGTCCTTGGGCTCCTGCACCCTCGTGGGAGACCCAGAAGAAGCTCCTGGCTTCGGATTGGCTCAGCTCCGGCCCTTATGACCAGTAAGGAGTGAACCATCGGATGGAAGACCTGTCTCACTCTGACTCTCCTCTCTCATTGTAACTTTGACTTTCAAATAAATAAATAAATCTTAAAAAAAATTTTCACAGAAACTACTACATACAAATTCAGTTGGTAAATTTTTGCTGCAAACATAAAAAATTTATACTTGCCCTGGCACAAAATTTTCACCTCCATATATCACTTCAATTAACAATGCCTACAAGTATAAATTGTATAACATTTGCAAAATGTTATACAAGAGCTAGAAGGACCTTCAAGCAGAATTGGCAATGCTTCAATAATGCCAGGAAGGTGAAAAAAGAAACACTATTAAAATCACAGTGAATGTAAAATAAATATGAATAATTGTATTGATATGATTATTTTTTTAAACTCAAAATATTGAAGAATGGTTATTTATTGGTAAAATAGAAAATATTTTCACTTCAACAAGTTTCCCCTTTGGTGCTCAGTTAGTTGTCACCTATCAAGGAGAACAAGTGGTATTTGTCCCTTTGGGATTGGCTTAAAAAACTGATGGAGTCATTCTTTTTTTTTTTTTTTTTTTAATCTTTTATTTAATGAATATAAATTTCCAAAGTACGACTCATGCGTTACAATGGCTTCCCCCCCATACCGTCCCTCCCACCCACAACCCTCCCCTTTCCCACTCCCTCTCCCCTTCCATTCACATCAAGATTCATTTTCGATTATCTTAATATTCAGAAGATCAGCTTAGTATACCTTAAGTAAGTATTTCAACAGTTTGCTCCCACACAGAAACATAAAGTGAAAAATAATAGATGATTTTTTTTAAATGATGATGAAATCAGATCAGACCTATTGTCATGTTTAATCCCAGTGAGAGTCAAGTTGGGAATTGATAATTTCTTTCTTTTTTTCTTTTTCTTTTTTTTTTTTTTTTTTTTACAGAAGATCAGTTTAGTGTACATTAAGTAAAGATTTCAGTCGTTTGCACCCCCATAGAAACACAAAGTGAAATATACTGTTTGAGTACTCGTTATAGCATTAAGCCTCAGTGTACAGCACGTTAAGGACAGAGATCCTACATGAGGAGTAAGTGCACAGTGACTCCTGTTGTTGACTTTACCAATTGACACTCCTGTTTATGGCATCAGTAATCTCCCTATGCACCCGTTATGAGTTTCCAAGGCTATGGAAGCCCCTTGAGTTCTCCGACTCTTATCTTGTTTAGACACGGTCATAGTCAAAGTGGAGGTTCTCTCCTCCCTTCAGAGAAAGGCACCTCCCTCTTTGAAGACCTGTTCTTTCCACTGGGATCTCACTCACAGAGATCTTTTTGCCAGAGTGTCTTGGCTTTCCATGCCTGAAATACTCTCATGGGCTTTTCAGCCAGATCCGAATGCCTTTAGGGCTGATTCTGAGGCCAGAGTGCTATTTAGGACATCCGCCATTCTATGAGTCTGCTGAGTATCTCACTTCCCATGTTGGATCACTCTCCCCTTTATTTATTCTATCGGTTGGTGTTAGCAGATACTAGACTTGTTTATGTGCTCCCTTTGACTCTTAGTCCTTTCATTATGATCAATTGTGAACTGAAATTGATCACTTGCAGTAGTGAGATGGCATTGGCACATGCCACCTTGATGGGATTGAATTGGAATCCCCTGGTATGTTTCCAACTCTACCAATTGGGGCAAGTCAGCCTGAGCATGCCCCAAATTATACATCTCTTCCCTCTCTTATTCCCACTCTTATGTTTAACAGGGATCACATTTCAGTTAATTTTCAACACTTAAGAATAACTGTGTGATAATTACAGAATTAAACCAGTCATATTAAGTAGAACAGACAAAAAAAAAATACTATGAGGGATAATGTATTAAGTTGTCCATTAGCAGTCAGGGCTTTGCTGATCAAGTCACCATTTCTCATAGTGTCCATTTCACTTCAGGAGGTTTCCTTTTTGGTGTTCAGTCAGTTGTCACCGATCAGGGAGAACATATGGTATTTGTCCCTTTGGGACTGGCTTACTTCACTCAGCATGATGTGTTCCAGATTCCTCCATTTTGTTGCAAATGACTGGATTTCGTTGTTTCTTACTGCGGTATAGTACTCTAAAGAATACATATCCCATAATTTCTTTATCCAGTCTACCGTTGATGGGCATTTAGGTTGGTTCCAGGTCTTGGCTATTGTGAATTGTGCTGCAATGAACATTAGGGTGCAGACCGCTTTTTTGTTTATCAATTTAAACTCCTTTGGGTAAATTCCAAGGAGTGGGATGGCTGGGTCGAACGGTAGGGTTATATTCAGGTTTCTGAGGAATCTCCAGACTGATTTCCATAGTGGCTTGACCAGTTTGCATTCCCACCAACAGTGGGTTAGTGTCCCTTTTTCCCCACATCCTCGCCAGCATCTGTTGTTGGTAGATTTCTGTATGTGAGCCATTCTAACCGGGGTGAGGTGAAACCTCATTGTGGTTTTGATTTGCATTTCCCTGATTGCTAGTGACCTTGAACATTTTTTCATGTGCCTGTTGGCCATTTGGATTTCCTCTTTTGAAAAATGTCTATTGAAGTCCTTGGCCCATCTCTTAAGTGGGTTGTTGGTTTTGTTTTTGTGGAGTTTCTTGATCTCTTTGTAGATTCTGGTTATTAACCCTTTATCTGTTGCATAGTTTGCAAATATTTTTTCCCATTCTGTCGGTTGTCTCTTCACTCTCCTGACTGTTTCTTTTGCAGTACAGAAACTTCTCAATTTGATGCAATCCCAATAGTTGATTTTGGCTTTGACTGTCTGTGCCTCCCGGGTCTTTTCCAGAAATTCTTTGCCTGTGCCAATATCTTGAAGGGTTTCTCCAATGTTCTCTAATAACTTAATGGTGTCAGGACGTAGATTTAGGTCTTTAATCCACGTTGAGTGGATTTTTGTGTAAGGTGTAAGGTAGGGGTCTTGCTTCATGCTTCTGCACGTGGAAATCCAGTTTTCCCAGCACCATTTATTGAATAGACTGTCCTTGCTCCAGGAATTAGTTTTAGATCCTTGATCAAATATAAGTTGGCTGTAGATGTTTGGGTTGATTTCTGGTGTTTCAATTCTGTTCCATTGGTCTATCCATCTGTTTCTGTACCAGTACCATGCTGTTTTGATTACAACTGCCCTGTAGTATGTCCTGAAGTCTGGTATTGTGATGCCTCCGGCTTTGTTTTTGTTGTACAAGATTGCTTTAGCTATTCGAGGTCTCTTGTGCCTCCATATGAATTTCAGCATCATTTTTTCTAGATCTGCGAAGAATGTCTTTGGTATCTTGATTGGGATTGCATTGAATCTATAAATTGCTTTTGGGAGAATGGACATTTTGATGATGTTGATTCTTCCAATCCATGAGCATGGAAGATTTTTCCATTTATTGGTATCCTCTTCTATTTCTTTCTTTAAGGTTTTGTAATTTTCATCGTAGAGATCTTTAACGTCCTTGGTTAAGTTTATTCCAAGGTATTTGATTGTTTTTGTAGCTATTGTGAATGGGATTGATCTTAGCAGCTCTTTCTCAGTCATGGCATTGCTTGTGTATACAAAGGCTGTTGATTTTTGTGCATTGATTTTATATCCTGCCACTTTGCCAAACTCCTCTATGAGTTCCAATAGTCTCTTAGTAGAGTTCTTTGGATCCTCTAAGTACAGAATCATATCGTCTGCAAAGAGGGATAGTTTGACTTCTTCCTTCTTGATTTGTATTCCTTTGATTTCTTTTTCTTGTCTGATGGCTCTGGCTAAAACTTCCAGAACTATGTTAAATAGCAGTGGTGAGAGTGGGCATCCCTGCCTGGTGCCAGATTTCAGTGGAAATGCTTCCAACTTTTCCCCATTCAATAGGATGCTGGCTGTGGGTTTTTTATGAATTGCTTTGATTATATTGAGGAATGTTCCTTCTATACCCAATTTGCTTAGAGTTTTCATCATGAAAGGGTGTTGAATTTTATCAAATGCTTTCTCTGCATCAATTGAGATAATCATATGGTTTTTCTTCTGCAGTCTGTTAATGTGGTGAATCACATTGATTGATTTGCGAATGTTGAACCATCCCTGCATACCAGGGATGAATCCCACTTGGTCTGGGTGGATGATTTTCCTGATGTGTTGTTGTATTCTATTGGCCAGAATTTTATTGAGGATTTTTGCGTCTATGTTCATCAGGGATATTGGTCTGTAATTTTCTTTCAGTGCTGCATCTTTCTCTGGCTTAGGGATTAAGGTGATGCTGGCTTCATAGAAAGAATTTGGGAGGATTCCCTCTTTTTCGATTGTTCTGAATAGTTTGAGAAGAAATGGGATTAGTTCTTCTTTAAATGTCTGGTAGAATTCAGCAGTGAATCCATCTGGTCCTGGGCTTTTCTTTGTTGGGAGGGCCTTTATTACTGTTTCAATTTCTGTTTCAGTTATGGGTCTATTTAGGTTTTCGATGTCTTCATGGTTCAATTTTGGTAGATTGCATGTGTCCAGGAATCTATCCATTTCTGATAGGTTTTCCTGTTTGCTGGCATACTGGTCCTTGTAGTAATTTCTGATGATTCTTTTTATTTCTGTGGTGTCTGTTGTTATGTTTCCTTTTTCATCTCTGATTTTATTGATTTGGGTCTTTTCTCTTCTTTTTTTAGTTAGTTGGACCAATGGGGTGTCAATTTTGTTTATTTTTTCAAAAAACCAGCTTCTCGCTTGGCTGATTTTTTGTAATGTTTTTTTGGATTCAATCCTGTTAATTTCTTCTCTGGTTTTAATTATTTCTCTTCTCCTACTAGATTTGGGTTTGGTTTGCTGCAGTTTTTCTAGGTCCTTGAGGTGCGCTGAAAGCTCATTTATTTGGTACCTTTCCAATTTCTTGGTATAGGCACCTATTGCTATAAATTTGCCTCTCAATACTGCTTTTGCTGTATCCCATAAGTTTTGATATGTTGTGTTGTTGTCTTCATTTACTTCCAGAAAGTTTTTGATTTCTCTTTTGATTTCTTGAATGACCCAGTGTTCATTCAGGAGCATGTTGTTCAGTCTCCATGTGTTTGCATACTTTCTGGGGTTTCCTGAGTTGCTAATTTCCAGCTTCATCCCGCTGTGGTCTGAGAAGCTGCATGGTATGATTCTAATTCTTTTAAATTTGCTGAGACTTGCTTTATGGCCTAGTATGTGGTCAATCCTAGAGAAGGTTCCATGCGCTGCTGAGAAGAATGTGAAGTCTGTAGATGTAGGGTTGAAAGTTCTGTAGATATCTGTTAGATCCATTTGGGCAATAGTGTCAATTAAATCTGCTGTTTCCTTGTTGATCTTCTGTCCGGATGATCTGTCTATTTCTGAGAGTGGAGTATTGAAGTCCCCCAGTACTATTGTATTGGAATCTAAATCTCCCTTTAAGTCCCTTAACATATCTTTTAAATAGACCGGTGCCCTGTAATTAGGTGCATATACATTTATAATAGTTACATCTTCCTGTTGAATTGAACCCTTAATCATTATATAGTGTCCCTCTTTGTCTCTCTTAACAGTTTTTGTATTAAAGTTTATTTTGTCTGATATTAATATGGCTACACCTGCTTTTTTTTGGTTTCTGTTGGCATGGAATATCTTTTTCCAACCTTTCACTTTCAGTCTGCATGCCTCTTTGTTAGAGAGATGTGTTTCTTGTAGGCAACAAATAGTTGGGTTGTGTTCTGTGAGCCAGTCAGCTAAACGGTGTCTTTTAACTGAAGAATTCAGACCATTAATGTTCAATGTGACTATTGATACGTAGTGACTTTGCCCTGCCATTTTCCCGGAAATATTTTCTAGTATATGCTTTGAGCTTCCCATGCTCTTTTACTGGTAGGTGTTCTTTCTTTCCCTTCTTTCATATTGATGGCCGTGTTTCTGTGTTTCTGAGTGTAGCACATCTTTAAGTATATTTTGTAGGGCCGGACGAGTGGCCACAAAGTCTTTCAATTTCTGTTTGCTATGAAAGGTCTTTATTTCACCTTCATTCACAAATGAGAGCTTGGCAGGATATAATATTCTGGGCTGGCAATTTTTCTCTCTTAGCACCTGTGCTATGTCTCGCCATTCCCTCCTAGCTTGTAGGGTTTCTGATGAGAAGTCAGCTGTGAGTCTGATTGGAGATCCTCTGAGAGTAATCTGACGTTTCTCTCTTGCACATTTTAGGATCTTTTCTTTATGTTTCACTGTGGTAAGTTTAATTACCACGTGTCGTGGTGAGGATCTCTTTTGGTCATGTTTATTGGGGGTTCTATGAGCTTCCTGTACTAGGATATCTCTGTCCTTCTCCAAACCTGGAAAGTTCTCTGCTAGTATCTCACTAAAAAGGCCTTCCAATCCTTTCTCTCTCTCCATGCCTTCAGGAACTCCTAGAACTCGAATGTTGGTTTTTTTAATAGTATCCTGTAGATTCCCAACAATATTTTTTAGGTTTCTAATTTCCTCTTCTTTTCTTTGGTTTGACTGTATGTTTTCCTGTGCTCTATCTTCTAAGTCCGATATTCTCTCTTCTGCTTCACCCATTCTGTTTTTAAGGCTTTCTAATGTGTTTGTCATTTGATCTATTGAGCTCTTCATTTCATTTTGATTTCTCTTCACTATAACACTTTCCTGTTCTACTAGTTTCTGAGTTTCATTTTGACTCTTCCTTAAAATTTCGTTTTCACGAGAGAGATTTTCAATCTTGTCCATTAAGGATTTCTGTAGTTCAAGGATTTGCTTTTGAAAACTTCTAAATGTTCTTATCATAAATTTTTTGAAATTCGTATCTTGCATTTCTTCTATCTCATCATCTTCATACTCTTGGCTTGGGGTGTTTTGCTTATTTGGAGGCATCATAGTGTCATCGTTGATCTTGCTCCCTCTATTTCTGTGTTTGTTACTCGGCATAGTTAATTCTTCTTGCGTCACTGTGGTCACTGCGCGTTTTTTTTTTTTTTTTTTTTTTTTTTTTTTTTATACTGTGTCCGTGTTAAGTGGACTGCCTGCTGTTGGAGGAGCCTTGGAGGCTTGAGATGGGTGCGGCCTGAGAGCTCTGCCTGGTTCTTCCAGGTTAAGGGTGTGCAAAGGTGCCACCCTCAGGTTATGCGTGGTAAATCTCTCTCTTTTTATTTATTTATTTATTTTATTTATTCAGGGGGTAAGTAACACCGCAGGGCACGGCTGTGCAGCATTGATGGTATTTAGCTTCCAGTCTTTGGCTCCTCTGGACTCCCACTGGGTTGCCTAGGCTACTGAATTGTAGTGACTCAGTTCCTTAACTCTCCCCCATTGATATGTAAATCCAAAGAGGAGGCCTGCTCTTTGTCTCTTGGGAATTCTTCTAGCCTCGCAGCCTTGTAACCTTTGCAAGGTTAGGGAGAAGAGAAACCCCGAAGCTTTTTTTTTTCCTTCTTTCCGGTAGTGAGTTTGCTGCACTTTCCGGCCCCCCTCTAGATTCTGACCCCCGTTTCCCCACCAATGTCTCGGGTTATTGAGCTCACCTCCCCTTCCAGCGCCGATGTGTGGACTCGGAGCCCTGAGCGTCCCAAGTCTCCCCGCTGTTGTCTGTGTGGCATGCACTCCCCTTGGAGCACTGGGGCTTCTGCGGCTCGGTCCCACGACTTGGCTTCCGCGTGGTGGGCGACCTTGTTCTCCCAGTAGGTCCTCCGATTCACGATTCCCGTGCAATTTTTTCCTGGTTCTTTTTTCTGCGGCTACCGTAACTCCCCTTTTATTAAACTAAATTTTCCCGGACTATCGGTGCGCGCCCTCACTATTCCGCCATCTTGGCTCCGCCCCCATTCTTACTTTATGGAACTGAATGAGAGAATTTTAGATTATTGGAATACTTTTTTCCCTTGTTACTACTAAAATATAAATGAGGATCAAGAAATATTACAACATTGCAATGTGAAGTAAGCAGGTAATATTATCTTGTTAGGCATCAATACAAAAACATAATACATAAAATGGGCTTTATTTTATATAATGAAAATAAGTTATCAGACATATTTATTGGAATTTCATGATATTTTTTCGACTTTTAGGCCCATACCATGCTGTTTTGATTATTGTTTTGTGTACTAAACTTTGAAATATGTGAATATAAGTTTGACTCTCTTCTTTGTTTTAACTTCCATTTTGATTATTCAAAGTCCTTTGAGATTCCATGAGAATTTTAATATGGCTGTTTTGCTATCGCTTTTTGGCATTTGCTAAAAAATACATTGAATATGTAGATTACGTTGATTATACTGATATCTTACCACTAAGATTTCCATGTTAAGTAATTCTATTTATTTATTACCTCTTTCACTTTTTTTTAGCAATATTTTGTACTTTTAACTGTATGTCTCTTATCTCGCTGTTATTTTAAGTATCATTGTTTTTCACTAACTTTTCCCCCCAGGCTGTTCATTGGTAGTGTATGGAAATTGAAAAGATTATTTTGCATTGACTTTCTCCTGCTTTGCTGAATTTGATTGTGTTATATTTTTGGTAATATATAGATATTCTCCATAAAAGATCAGATCGTCTACACACAGAATTAATTTTAATTTTTCCTTTTCAATTCAAGTGCCTCTTTTCTTCTCTTTTTAAGAGTTTTTAAAGCATTTTTTTTTTATTTGAGGGGACCGGTGCTGTGGTATAGCAATTAAAGCCACTGCCTGCAGTTTCGGCATCCCATATGGGCACTGATTCGAGTCCTGGCTGTTCTACTTCCCATCCAGCTCTCTGCTATGGCCTGGAGAAGCAGTAGAAGATGACCCAAGTCCTTGGACACCTGCACCCATGTGGGAGATCCAGAAGAAGCTCCTAGTTCCTGGCTTTGGGTTGGCGCAGCTCCAGCCATTGTGGCCATCTGGGGAGTGAACCAGAGGATGGAAGAACCTACCCCCCCCACCTCTGCCTCTTTGTAACTCTGTCTTTCAAATAAATAAATAAATCGTAAAAAAGCTATTTGAAAGATGGATGGAAGTAGAGAAAGAGAGATCTTGAGTCTGCTGGGTCACTCCCCAAATGCCCAAAAGTCAAGGTATGACCAGACCAGAACAGTAGCCTTGAGCTCTCTCTGGTGTGTAGGTGGAGGGACCCAAGAATTTAAACTGTCATCTGCTGCTTCTGTCAAAATAAATAGTGGGAAGCTGAATCAGATGTAGAAGAGGTGGTTCTTTTTTTTTTTTTTTTTTTTCAGATAGAGTTAGACAGTGAGAGGTAGAGACAGAAGTCTTCCTTCTATTGGTTCACCCCCCAAATGGCCACCACAGCTGGCGCTGTGCCAATCCGAAGCCGGGAGCCAGGTGCTTCCTCCTGGTCTCCCATGCGGGTGCAGGGGCCCAAGCACTTGAACCATTCTCCACTGCCTTCCTTGGCCACAGCAGAGAGTTGGACTGGAAGAGGAGCAACCAGGACTAGAACCTGGCTCCCATATGGGATTAACCAAGGATTAACCAAACGAGCCATGGCGCTGGCCCTAAAGAGGTGGTTCTTGAAGGACCACTCTGATGTTGGATGTGGGTGTAGCAAGTGGTGGCTTAACCCACTGTGCCATAGCCCCCACCTTTTTCACTTTCCTTGGTGAATCACTTTGGTTAGAAGTGCTAGTATTATGTTGAGTAGAAAAGGCAATAATGGAAAACTGTGTCATGTTCCTGATATTGGTGGAAACAATTGCAGTCTTCCTCATTGAGTATGAATTTGCTGTAGGCTTTTCACACTTGACATTTTATGTTGAAGTGGTTTTCTTGTATTCCTTATTGTTGAGTGGTTTTGTCTTGAATTTTTCTAATACATTTTATGTATCAAATGAATTGACTATATGTTATATTCTCATCTTTTTTAATATGGTGCATTATGTCAGTATTAATCATTATACAAGTACAAGTCAGAACTACAATGATACCCTTAAACTCATTAACAAGGGACTTATTAGAAAGAGCATAAGCATGTGTTGACAAGGGTGTGGAGGAATTTGAACTTTTGCTTTCTGTATGTGATAATGTAAAATGCTATAGCCACTACTGAACACATCGTGACAGTTCCTAAGAATAAGCATAGAATTACCATACTATCCAGCAATTCCACTTCCAGGTTTTACCCAAAAGGATTGAAAATGTGGTCTCAAAAAAGTTTGTATATTGTGGTAGAGTAGCATTATTTACAATGGCTAACATATAGAAACAGCTCAAGTGTTCACTGAAGGATTAAAGGATAAGCAAAGTATGATTTGTGCAAACAATAAAATATTATTTAACCTTAAAATACAAAAATCTTGACATATGCTTTAATATCAGTGAACATTTTGGGTATCATGCTAAGTGGATTTATCCAGTTATAAAAATGCAATGCTATATGATTTCACATCCATGAGATAGTTAGAATAGTCAGATCAAAGATGAGAGCTCGGTGGTTTCCTGTTCTTAGGTGAATGAAGAAACAAGTACTACAGAGTTTCAGTTTTGCAAGGTAAAAATGTTATGTAGGTAGATGATAGAGATGGTTGTATAACATTATCAATGTACTTAATAGCACTGAATTGTATATTTACAGTGATTAATAAAGAGGCGCATATTATGCAATAGCAGGTTAAGCTGCTGCTTGGGAAACAGAATCTCATGCTGGACAACCAGCATACCTGGCTTCTATCCAGCTTCCTGCTAACATGCCTGAGGAGGCAGCAGCCAATAGCTCAGGCACTGGAGTCTCTGTCATCCACATAGGCAATCCAGATGGAATGCCTGGCTTCTGCCTTCAGCCCCGGCTTGTGTTGACATTTTAGAAGTGAATCACTGGATAGAAGATTTCTCTCTCTCTCTCTCTCTCTCTCTCTCTCTCTCCTTCTCTCTCTCCCTCTCTCTCTCCCTCTCTCTCTCCCTCTGTCACTCTGCCTTTCATATAAATAAATAGATCTTAATTTTAAAATATGGTACAATAATATTGTTAATAGGGTACATTTCTATTACCTATTTTACCAAAGTAAAAGAATGGAAAAATTACGGTAACAAAGGATGTTTCACAATTTTAAATGTAACCAGACATTCAGGTTGTTAAAGGTTTCAGGACATCAAATTCTCTGTCTCTTCCTTAACTGCCTTGGCCTTTCTTAATCTCGTGTTTGCTTTGGAGTCCCAGGATTCGTTCCTTGAAAATGTATTACTCTACAACAGTGTCCTAGGTGACTGCATTCAGTCTCAGCACTGGAAAATTTCACTTTACTCTGTTGATTCTGGAAGTACAGCTGCATCTCGGGCCCTTCCCTGTACCTGGGCTCACTTACCCACTGTGGACTTATGTCCCCTTGAGTAGCCCCAGGGTAACATGTCCAATGCTGAGATCCTGATACTCCCCTGTTATTCTGCCAGAAATGAAACATACAGACAACAAAAGCATAGTTTCTCTTACAGGCTTCCTCTCTGAAGTTAATGACACCTGTGCTGTAGCATACACTAGATTTTGAGCCTTGATATAAGTCATGGCACCAACTTTATGCACTACTTTAATCCATGGCCAATATCCCTGTCCCTATCATTATCATCTCAAACTTCTGTGGACTCCTAAACTGTCTTCCTGATTATTCTCTGCTCCTCTGCCTTTTCTTGTTAACACAGCATCCAAGTGACCCAGCTATTGCATGAATCTCTCCCTGTCACATGCATGGTTAGTTCTTTGCAATGTCTTTCCAAGTCACACCACCAAAGCTCTTAGTATAACACACACACAGCTCTCCACAACCTGCTTCTCATCTTCTTTCTCACGAAATTGTTACTATTTTCCCTATTTTTCTATCTAAAAATTTACATTTATAAATTCCACATTGTTTCATTGAGGAAATGCACTGTTATTTTATTAGATGGTTGGATTCCCATTAATAGTAAGCATGAGCAGTAATCATAAAATATCCTCAGAAAATCTCACCCCTGGAGATGGATGAAATGAGGAATATCTGTAAGGCATGAAAATGAACAAAACTGATTTATAAACCTGGAAAAATAATAATCCTCACTCATTTTGGGTTACTTTAGTCTTTTAATTCACTATATATATATTGGCTGATTTTTCTCTATAAACATTACATTTTCAATAGATGTCTTTCTTTCAGGCTGACAGGAAGGAAAATTTTAGCATGCTACTCCAACAATAAGTTTTCTTTATTTTCTTGCTGCAAGTGAAATTCGACTTGGTAGATACTACAATTTTCAGCTACATTTTTTCAGATCACAACTCATAGGCAGAATATAGCACTGGTAGACCATTCCAAATAAAAATTTGCCAATAATATAGAGATAGGAGGAGCTATAAAAATAAAAACTCCTGATTCAGATTTTTTTTCTCTCCCAAAATGATGGGATATCTTTTTAACATTATTGACCAAATTCATTAAAATAGCTATAACAATTTATGGCTAGGCCTAAACTATGCAACATATACATGTTTTGGTGTATGCTAATCATTGCATTCAACCAAATAATGTATTAAATACCTAAGTGTGTACAGTCTTTTACCACTTATTTTACTGAGAATTTAACATGGGTATAGTTTGGCTACTTTGGAATTTCTATTTACTGTAGATTATAACAAACATAAATTGGCAGGAATGAATTTTAAAAAGAAAAATTTATTTAAACTATTATTAATGGAAAGTGTGAGAGATTTTTATTTATAGATGACAGATGAAATGTCCAAAAGCAGATGTTGTCGCTCCCCCTCCTCGTGGAGGAACGACACAGGACCCTGCGCTGTTCTTTTGTCTGCTCGGCCCTCCCCGGGTTTGCTGCTGGTTCTTCCCGGGTTGGCTACCAACCCTTCCACCTCCGTGGAAGGGCGGTTCCCCCTGGCCACTTTCCCCACTTCCGCAGGGGAGCGGCACACCACCGGCCGGCTCTCTCGGGGGCTGCACAGGTGTTCCTTCAGATAGATGTTCCCCTTAGGTGTTACTGGTGCATGCCGTCTCTCTCCTCCTTTATAGTCCTCCTCCGCCAATCCCAACTCTGCTGCCCACACGCCGAGTACGCTGCTCTCCTCCAATCAGGAGCAGGATCAGCTCCTGGCGGTCAGCACTCAAGTTGGCAAGAGGCAGCTGCCTAGAAGCTGTTTTCTCCTCTCCCAGCGCCATATTGTGGGAGAGCAGATGCATAGAATAAGTCTTAATTCCAGTAACTGTATAGTCCGAGTTGCTCCCCACAGATGTGAAGATTTTAATTTTTTGTCAATAGAAATGTGTCGCTCCCCGTCTTCGTGGAGGAACGACACAGGACCCTGCGCTGTTCTTTTGTCTGCTCGGCCCTCCCCGGGTTTGCTGCTGGTCCTTCCCGGGTTGGCTGCTGGTCCTTCCCGGGTTGGCTACCATCCCTTCCACCTCCGTGGAAGGGCGGTTCCCCCTGCCACATTCCCCACTTCCACGGGGGAGCGGCACACCGCCGGCCGGCTCTCTCAGGGGCTGCACAGGTGTTCCCCTTAGATGTTCCCCTTAGATGTTCCTGGTGCATGCCGTCTCTCTCCTCCTTTATAGTCCTCTTCCACCAATCCCAACTCTGCTACCCACACGCCAAGTACGCTGCTCTCCTCCAATCAGGAGCAGGTCCCACAGTTTATTGGTTGAACTGGAGGCAGCTGTGTAGAAGCCATCTTCTCCTCTCCCAGCGCCATATTGTGGGAGAGCAGATGCATAGAATAAGTCTTAATTCCAGTAACTTAGTCCAGTCTGGGTTGCTCCCAGTTGCTCCCCACAAAATGTTTTTAAACTGAATCATTAAGTATAAATAATAAACTTACATTTGATATATTAAGAGAGATTTCCTCAAAGGATGAAACTTTCTGAAATTTTTATCATACTGAGAGAAGAGTGTATGTATTAAATTTTAAAAGCAAGCACTAAACTCAGCCCTAGTATTTGTAGAGTTAACAAGCAAGTTTGTAAGATGTAATTTTACCTGTTAAAAGTCTCAGAAAATAGGGTATAAAATGAGTGATTTACGCTCTTGAACTTTCATTCCATCACATCTGTTCTATTTTAAAGCAAGAATTAAGGTAGGAAAACACATTTCCTTTTTCCCAAATATGTTTTTACAGCATTTCTAATATTCCAGATTGATCTGAAACCAATTTGAGGCCAGCGCTGTGGCTCATTTGGCTAATCCTTCGCCTGCTGCGCCGGCACTCTGGGTTCTAGTCCTGGTTGGGGCGCCAGGTACTAGTCCCAGTTCCTTCTCTTCCAGTCAAGCTCTCTGCTGTGGCCTGGGAGGGCAGTGGAAGATGGCCCAAGTGCTTGGGTCCCTGCACCTGCATGGGAGACTGGGAGGAAGCACCCAGCTCCTGACTTAGGATTGGTGCAGTGCCGGCCGTAGTGGCCATTAGGGGAGTGAACCAATGGAAGGAAGACCTTTCTCTCTGTCTCTCTAACTGTCTATAACTCTCTGTCTCTCTCACTGGCTAACTGCCTGTCAAAAAAATAAAAAAAATTAAATTAAAACAACAAAAAAACAATTTGAAAGGTTTACAAAATGCTAATATGTTACAGAAATATGAAATTATTTGTAAACAATTAAAATATGTTGTTGTAGTCAAAATTATTTTGTATATGTGGAGAGACTAATACTGTAAGTATTAACTGAGACTGCTTAATGAATTAAATTCTGATTATTATTTGTAGCCAATTAAGGAAGAAAGGCATACCAACAATATTGCAAAACTGAAGGGATATAGTTTTGACTTTTATATAATGTCATTCAAGAAGAAGTTTAAACTAATATGTGCAGGCAATTTTATCACTCTTACCTTGTGCATGACCACAGTGGTATGCCTTAGTATTTTATTCAACTAAAATAGTAAATTCACTGTAGGAGGAAGCCCTGACTACCGTGTCTCCAGTTTGGCACTACAGCACTGCTCTATCAAAAGAGGATAAGGCAAGGCTGGGTGGTCCTTGGGTCAAAGCCTGAAGATCTGAACTCAACCCTCACTGCTTCTAGTGATCAGCACCCATTTTCACTGCTATGATGCTGACTCGTAAGGTAGGTTCTGAGTACAGGGGTCTGTGAAGGCTCCTGGTAACAGTCACGGATGTCAGTTGAATAGAACTGTCTTTCCTCTGATGGAAATGCTATTGCTTTATGGGCAAGAACCTCATAGAGCCTTCACTTAGAGGTTAAAAACAAATCTGCCAAGTTCAAGTGCTGACCAGTGGGGCCACTCTTGCCTGCATCACTTGACTGCTGAAACTATGTCTCCTTCCAGTGGGAATCAGAGCACAGTATAAAGGAATTTACCCAAGGATTATGGTGTAATATTGGGTGAAAACCTATTTGCTTGAAGCCTACACATCATCTGTTCCTTCAGAGGTTCTTCCAGCACTCTCAGGTCATTCACATTAGCAGTTGTAAATTGTGGTCAAACACTGGATTCTGTTTATGGGCTCAGTTCTGTATCTTGATTCTTGTAAATGGAGCCTGATACACTGTTAAGTGGAATACCTGCCAGCAGATTAAATAATCAATAAACCTCTCATACTGCTACATTCCTGTGGGCAAGAAAAGTCTGTCCACACATGGTGTGTAGTATTCTAGGACTAGCATAACAAGAAACCATGAACTGTATGGCTTTAAAAAAGGAAATTTATTTTCCTATCATTCTCTATGCTGGAATTCTGAGATCAAGGGTTGCTAACACTGCCTTCTTCTAAGGGCACTCTGTTTGACTATGGGTGGCTGTTCCCTCCCTGTGTCTTTACTGGGAGTTCCTAATGTGCATGTACCTTAATCTCTTATGAGGTCATCAGCCATACTGCATTAGGGCCACCCCACTGCCCTTTTCTTAATCTAACTACATTTTGAAAGATCCTATCTCTCAACACAGACTCATGTGGTATTGAGGGCTAGGGCTTCAACACATGAATCTTGAGAGTATAAATTCTGCCCACAACACAGAGGATAAAATGAGGACACTTCAAAAAACTGTGAAAAGTGGAACTAAAAGAGACATACATTTTGGTGCAGTGTTTTTGAAACCTTTGCATATTTTTTTTCAAAATATGAATTTTTTTCTGAATGTTTTAAAAAAAAACAGGTGCATTTGTGTTTTGTTTTGTTTTGTTTTGTTTTTTTCAAAAACATAACTGTCTCATGTAGAAAGGGCACAGTTTAATCAGCTTGCCTCCAAGTGGCTTACTGGTGTTCTGGACGATTGCGGTCACATAGGGGTTATGCTGGTCTCTGTTGTTGACAGGTTGGGAGTTGTAGGTAAGCATGACTGGATCAGCCAAGTAAGTAACCCTTTAGCTATCTGGCTTATTTATAGTCTCTATTGTTGCCACTTCATTAATCTTTGACATTAGGATGACTGATAATAGAGGTTAGCTGATGACAGCTATAAAAATATTTTTTAAAGATTTATTTATTTATTTGAAAGGCAGAGCTACAGAGAGGCAGAGGCAGAGAGACAGAGAAGTCTTCCATCCACTGGTTCATTCCCCAGATGGCCACAACAACTGAAGCTGCACTGATTCAAAGCCAGGAGCCAGGAGCTTCTTCTGGGTCTCCTACGCAGATGCAGGGGCCAGGGATTTAGGCCATCTTCCACTGCTTTCCCAGGCCACAGCAGAGAGCTGGATCAGAAGTGGAGCAGCCGGGACTCGAACCAACACTCATATGAGATTCAGGCAGTGGCTTCACCTGCTACACCACAGCACCGGCCCTAAAAATATTTTTGACCAATCAATTATTGCATTCTTCTCTGCAATGGATGCTGTCTTGGTTGGGAGCATAAATAGTTACGGTTTTCTATTGGTTACTTTACTTTATCTGCATTTGTCTGCTCTAAATATTATTTCTGAAGTTGCACTATTGATCTTGGGCCCTTGACCAGTGAGGCAGGCAATCAACACTGCCCATGAGTATATGTATATTCAAACATTAGGCCATATCACTTTCCTAAATGGAATGATGGCGTATATCAAGACAGGTTATAATCGTGGGAGATTTTCCTATGTTACTGATTTATTTTTCTGAAGAAAAAGAGGTTCATTGGCATACAGTTTTGGAGGCTAAGATGACATCATGTGTTCTCTGAAGCAGGAGCTGCCTCTGGCTGAGAAAACACGTGGTGCAGATAGTAAGGGTGGGAGCATATGTGGGAACATGCTTGTATCTGGAACCAGAAGCAGAGAGAATTGGAGAAGTTAGACTTGCTTCTCTTTTAAAGTAAACTTAATTAATTTTAGAATTCATTACATATTTATGAAGTATGGTGTAATTATGTATGTGTAATATATATGCAGTCACCACCTACTGAGTGATTATACATCTATTGAGATATCACTAGGTGGTGAAAAGATTCGTTCCATTAGCATTTGTATCTCCTTAAATATTTGTATTTTTTAATATGCAGTAAACTTTAATACAATCACAGATCATTAAAACAATAGTAGCATACCATGCTTAAACATTGATTTGAAAAGATATAGGGGCTGGCACTGTAGCATAACAGGTCAAGCTGCTGCCTGCGATGCTGGCATCCCATATGGGAGCTGGTTCATGTTTCAGATGCTTCACTTCTGATCCAGCTCCTTGCTAATGTGCCTAGGAAAGCAAAGGAAAATGGACCGACTGCTTTGGCTGCTGCAACCACATGAGAGGTGTGGAGGAACTACCTAGATCCTGGCTTTAGTCTGGCACACCCTGGCCATTGCAACCATCTGAGGTGTGAATGAGCAGATGGAAGACCTCTCTCTGTCTTTCCCTCTCTCTCTCTCCCTCTCTCTCTCTCTCTGTAACTCTGCCTTTCAAATAAGTAAAATAAATCTTAAAAAAAATTAAAAATCATAAAACAAAATGTGACAAAAATCCACTTACTGATGCAGTAATTTCTTTCTTTTTTAATTTTTTTTTTGGTTTGAAATGTTGGCTGCAACATATGAGGAAGAACACACTTTTTAAAAAAATTAACACCTACAACTGCACATATCTATGAGAGCTACAGTATGACATTATAAGAGATGCACCCAATATTTACTGAATGAACCAAGATAATGTTTCCTTCTCTCACACTCTGTGCTTGGAAACTTCAAGTTCCTCTCCTTTACTTGTTCATGAGCATATAGTAAATATTGTGAACTATACACACCCCATTAAGATGCAGAACATTAGAACTTATTCTATATTTAAGTAATTATTTATTTATTTTCATGTTATATATAGGGAGAAACAGAGATACAGGGACAGTGACAAGACTGCATTTCCCATGCACTGGTTCATTCCCCAGATGTATGCATTGGTCAGGACTGGACCAGGCTGAAGCCAGAAACCTGGAAGTCACTCTGGGTCTCTCATGTAAGTGACAGAAACCCAAGTTCTTCAACTATCACCAGTCTTCCTGGATCCACATTTATAGTAAGCCAGAATGGGATGCAGAGTCAGACTCATACGCAAGCACTCTGATGTGAGATCTGGTATGCCAAGTAGTGTCTTGACCATCAGACCAAATATTACCCCTGAACTTATTCTATCCAACCACATTCTATTACCTACCACGAAATCTTTCTTTATCCCTCTCTGATTCTACATTTCCCAACCCTTATTAATTCCTTTTCTATGTTCAGACTGAATTTTATTACCTTCCACATAAGAGGGAGAGCATGTGGTACATCTTCTCTGTTGACCTATTTAAGTTAACATTACATCCTCCAGTTCAATACATTCTGTTACAAATGATAGGATGGCAGTACTTGTTCCTACCTAAATAGTACCCCATCATACATACAAAGCACATATCCTTTGTCCATGTATTCCTTGATAAGCAACTAGATTGATTACATCTCTTACCTGTTGTGAATAGTGCAGCAAGAAGCATAAAAGTTCAGGATCTCTTTTGTATACGATGTCATTTCCTGTGGGATAACTGGATCACCTGAGATAACTATATTTAGTTTTCTGAGGAACATCCACGCTGTTTTAAATAATGGTTAAACTAATTCACTTTTATGATAATAGGGTATAAACACTCATTTTCTTTACAGCCTCCCTAGAATTTGTAATATTGTGTCTTTCCTTTTTTTTTTTTTTTTTTTTTTTTTTTTTTTTTTGACAGGCAGAGTGGACAGTGAGAGAGAGAGACAGAGAGAGAAAGGTCTTCCTTTGCCGTTGGTTCACCCTCCAATGGCCGCCGCTGCAGCCGGCGCACCGCGCTGATCCTGGCAGGAGCCAGGAGCCAGGTGCTTTTTCCTGGTCTCCCATGGGGTGCAGGGCCCAAGCACCTGGGCCATCCTCCACTGCACTCCTGGGCCATAGCAGAGAGCTGGCCTGGAAGGGGGGCAACCGGGACAGAATCCGGCGCCCCAACCGGGACTAGAACCCGGTGTGCCGGCGCCGCAAGGTGGAGGATTAGCCTATTGAGCCACGGCGCCGGCTAATATTGTGTCTTTCCAATAACAACCATTCTCACTTGGATGAGGCACTATCTCTTTTTTATTTTGTTTTGTCTTTCCCTGACAGCAAATGATATTAAGACTATTTTCATGAATTTGTTGATCATTTGGATTTCCTCTTTTGATAACATTGTATTCATATTAATTTCCCATTTTTAAAATGAATTAAAATTGTGGATTGTAATCATACATTTTATAATTGAAGGGGTTTTTAAAGATTTATTTTATTTATTTTATTTATTTGAAAGACAGAGTTACAGGGAGAGAAGAGACAGAGATCTTTCATCTGATCGTTCACTCCCCAAATGCCCAAAGCACCCAGGACTGGGCAAGATGAAGCCAGGATCCAGGAAATTATTCTGGGTCTCCCACATGGGCGTAGAGGCCCAAGCACTTAAGCCATCTTCCATTGCTTTCCTAGGCCGTTAGCAAGGAGCTAGACAGGAAGTGGAGCAACCAGGCCTTGAATTGGCACCCATATAGGATGCCAGCATTCTGGGAGGTGGCTTAACCAACTAAGCCACAATGCTGGCCCTGTAATTGAAGTTTTTGACTTCTTTTTGTATTTAAGATCTTAATTATTTGTCATATGAATAGTTAGCAAAACTTCTCTCCTGTTCTCTTTGTTGATTGTTTCCTTTGCTGTGCAGAAAATTCTAAGTTTGATACAATCCCATGTCTTCATATCTGCTATTGTTTCCAAGTCTTTGATGGTCTTATCCATAAAATCATTGCCTATACTGAGCAAGTGTTTCTCCTGCATGATCTTCCAGTAGTTTTATAGCTTACCCTTAGGTCTTTGATTCATCTTGAGTTTTTTTAAACAAGGTGAGACGTCAAGGAGTCTTCTGTATGTGGGTATTCAATTGAGGAATTTCATGTCATTTTTTGTCAGGGATTGGATCTGTGGTCTTTTTTCATTCTATGTCCTTCTGCCTATTTGATATTAGGTACTAATTTTAAGTAACATATGCCTACTATACATGCCAGATGATTGAAATTGAAACTGTCACTACACAAGGTAAAGCCGATTTATACGGTCTTGAGTAGTGAGAGTGACAATGTAGACTGAAAAATTTCCAGTTAGATACAAAGATGAATTCATGATATTTCAAGCAAAAACAATATCTGAAGACACCAGTTGTGAAGACCCACATTGGGCTGTCTTATCCTCATCTTTATTACACGTAGTTTTGATCTCCTTTACATCTTATAAGGACAATATAAAATTATTGGTCGCTAAGAACAATGTTGACCTATCGATGAACACATCCCGTTTGGACACAATTAGTAATCTCATTGATATGTATTAATAAATCTTAAGGGAGACATTCTGCATAGTATGTGGCAGTTTCCTAAAATATGCTTTAAAATAAATTGAAAAATAGAATGTTTTGTAATAGTTAAGCAACAATTCAAATAATTGTAAGGAGTTATTTCAGATCAATGCTATATTTTACAATTCAGAATGTGACAACCACTTTGTATTATGACATTCTCAGAAGCTTAGCACTTATACTTATGGATAAGCAGAATAATCTTCCTTAAATTTTGTTTCATCAGGATAGATTTTTGCTGTTATGCCAGGATAAAAGTTATCAACAGAATCACAGACAAGTAAAGCAATGCATAAACTGTACCTCACATTGAGTTTTTTTTTTTCCTATGATCCACCCCCAACATTTTATTGCATTACAATGACAAGCATTTTGAATCAGGTGTATAGAGGTGATGTCACATTCCCTAATGCATTTAAGAGAGCAATTGGTACCAGTGCATACTCTATGCAGATCTTATCTTCTGGAAATAGGTGGATGCCAGCCAAAATGCGCCAGCTTGAAAATAAATTATATCTCATTTCTTCATACCAAAAGTAACCAGTATGTTGCAACTCTGCAGGTATTTATGTTTGCATCAGCAATTGTGAAATAACATTTCATCTGAAATATAGAAACTGTCAATGAGTGCCATTAAAAAGGCATCAGAAATGAATCAAATTCCTCCCTTCTCCCCGGCTTCCCAAGGCATAAGATTTAATGGCACAGGAGTTTTACCAGTTCTCAGCCCTGTTCACGTTGCCATTCACTTCTTCTCTACCAGCCACAATTTTATATCATCTCAAGATGATGAATAGAATCGTATTATAGGCAGTCACATGCTTTTGGGTTTTCTTCTTATCATGCTGCCTTTGTTCATTGCATTGGAACTCTTTATCTTATATTTTGTGTGTTATTGCATTGTATAGATATAGGGCATTTTGTTTATTTATCAGTTATATTATAATATGGCTAGTACTTCAAAACACTGATCTGTATACAGCTTACATATTGCCCAACCAAAGGGTCTGGACACTGTTCTCCATAAAGTGAAACCATGTTTTACTTCACTGTGGCTGTGATGGTTCCTGAGGAATCCATGATTTCACTAATAATGTTGGAATGAACATTCTTGCACATAATACTCAGAGAAAATAAGAGTTTTTTGGAATGCACAAACCTACTTAGGAATAGAATTGCTCAGTTACAGATTATCTGAACAATTGATTTGCCTGTATGCTAGTTAATTCATGGTTGTTTATACCACAGCTGTAACATGAGATATGTTTAGATTTTTTTTTCTTTTTGAAGAGCTACAACCACTAACATACGTAAATGTCAAAAAGATCAACAACACTACAAATTTTTATCTTTTCCAAAATTCTGCAATAATTTGACTATAATTAGTTATATAATTATGTCAGTTTAGAGTAGAATACAAATTTTTGTTAACTATTTTTTTAAACTTTTATTTAATGAATATAAATTTCCAAAGTACGACTTATGGATTACAATGGCTTCCCCCCCATACCGTCCTTCCCACCCACAACCCTCCCCTTTCCCACTCCCTCTCCCCTTCCATTCACATCAAGATTCATTTTCGATTATCTTAATATACAGAAGATCAGCTTAGTATACATTAAGTATGGATTTCAACAGTTTGCTCCCACACAGAAACATAAAGTGAAAAATAATAGATGATTTTTTTAAATGATGATGAAATCAGAGCAGACCTATTGTCATGTTTAATCCCAGTGAGAGTCAAGTTGGGAATTGATAATTTCTTTTTTTTTTTTTTTTTTTTTTTTACAGAGGATCAGTTTAGTATGCATTAAGTAAGGATATCAACAGTTTGCACCCCCATAGAAACACAAAGTGAAATATACTGTTTGAGTACTCGTTATAGCATTAAATCTCAATGTACAGCACATTAAGGATAGAGATCCTACATGAGGAGTAAGTGCACAGTGACTCCTGTTGTTGACTTTACCAATTGACACTCCTGTCTATGGCATCAGTAATCTCCCTATGCTCCAGTCATGAGTTTCCAAGGCTATGGAAGCCCTCTGAGTTCTCTGACTCTTATCTTGTTTAGACAAGGTCATAGTCAAAGTGGAGGTTCTCTCCTCCCTTCAGAGAAAGGTACCTCCTTCTTTGATGACCTGTTCTTTCCACTGGGATCTCACTCACAGAGATCTTTTTGCCAGAGTGTCTTGGCTTTCCATGCCTGAAATACTCTCATGGGCTTTTCAGCCAGATCCGAATGCCTTTAGGGCTGATTCTGAGGCCAGAGTGCTATTTAGGACATCTGCCATTCTATGAGTCTGCTGAGATTCTCACTTCCCATGTTGGATCACTCTCCCCTTTATTTACTCCATCGGTTAGCGATAGCAGGTACTAGACTTGTCTATGTGCTCCCTTTGACTCCCAGTCCCTCCACCATGACCAACTGTGAACTGAAATTGATCACCTGGAACAGTGAGATGGCATTGGTACATGCCACCTCGATGGGATTGAATTGGAATCCCCTGGTATGCTTCCAACTCCACCACTTGTTAACTATTGATCATCATTTACTTAATGATTTTAGATATTGAATTATTTTGCACTTTTGTGAGCACTGTTCCAAATGTTTTATCCATTGGCTATGAGGACATATTTCTACATTTTTTTTACTAACGTGGGAAAAGCAATGTTGGATAAAGTTGCATTTTTCTTCATCAGATTTATTAATATCATTCTCAGCCAATTGTGGGGATACCCTTATCATATACTTTGCATATGTTTATATATAGACATATATAACACATATGCATGTATGCATATATGATGGTATACATGCTGTGTTTTATGAAAATCTTCAGTCTTCAGAAAAAGAAGATCAACAAGTACAAAGTTGACAATTGTAAATTTTAAATTTCTCTCCTGAAGATAATGTCAAGCTATTATAGAGAATCATTCTTGGTAAACCTAATTAGACAAAGGGATTAGAGAACCACATTTCAACATTCACAATTAAGACAAAACATAATGGAAGGAAAGAATCCAGGCCATACAAAAATGAAAGAAGCAGTTAGTCCCAGAAAATAGTTGTAAACGTTTTAGTTACATAAAAGGCAAAAGAAAGGAAAAAGAGAAGTTTCTGAGCTACCTCACTGTACAAGAGGGGGCTTCTTTTATGTGTTAAATGAACAGGAAGTAATTGGCATCGTTTAAACATGGCAGTAATATGGGGGTGTGTTTGTGATTTTTCACAGAAAATATTACTTTTCTGTGAGAAATACAAGCTGGAAAAAGAGGTGGAGAAAGGTAGGGTTCCAACACAATAGCCCTCAGAATTTTGACCTCAGGGATGAAGAGAGAGTAGAGGTCCCGCAGGGACACGTAGGGCTGGAAAAGCTCCCAGAGGCAGGGGAGTCCTTGGTGGCAGGAAAGTTCTTAGCCAGTGGCCCCTGCTTCGTGTGTGTGCATGTGTGTCCCGAGTGTTCTCAGTGCACGGCAGCACTCGGCCATCCTTGTCTGTCCTTCTGCAGAATGCTCCGCTGCAGTGAATCCAATACCTCTAACTGCTCGTTCTGACTGCTCCTGTGCGTGCTGTCAGCTCCCTCCAATGCTGTCCCCACCTGTCGCTTCCTAGAAAGGATAAGCGAGACGTATTTTATACAAAATTAGAAGAATCCTATCAAGTTAGCTGAATGGTATTGGTGAAGGAGCAGTAAGGGAAAACTTGGAGGTTTCCTGCACCAGTGATTGGATGGTAGGGCCCTTGCTGTTGCTGAGAAAGACAGGGAAGGTGTAGATGAGGCATGGGCAGGAAAAGCAGCTTCATTTGCACATATTATGGTGACGTTCTTAGGGGAGTAATGAAAAAGGAACAAATACAAAGGAAAAGCATGGAGTTGGCACGAAAAGACTGAACTTTCAAAAGAATCCTCATTAATGGGATCATAGAATATCACGTGTTATGGCACAAGCCTGGCTTACCTCTGCTGTCGATGACACAGAGAAAAGCAAGATGTGAAGGAGGAACTTCAGTGAGCAAGCCAACACAGGGTGCTCCCCATTCACTGGCCGTGACCACTGAAGAATCTCAATAGAGTGCAAAATGGATCTTGTATCCAACAAACATGCTTTTGAAGGAATAACTAAAAATGATGGTTCCTCCCTAAATATTTATGGAGGACAGAAAGACATGGATAAACATCATGACCCTGAAAGCAGGACAAGCACTTTAGCTGAGTATTCTGACTGGTGTAGTCAACTGCTAGTCTGTGTTTTGCCTTTAAGACTATGATTACGTACGTAGATTTTATTTGATGATTCTTTGAAATAGCTTGCTTGATGGTGATGTTTTTACTGTTGTACTGTCAATGACAACTATCCAAAAATTTTTCTAATTACTTGCATTCTGAACTGATTTTTTTTTTTTTTTTTTTTTTTTTGGACAGGCAGAGTGGACAGTGAGAGAGAGATACAGAGAGAGAGGTCTTCTTTTGCCGTTGGTTCACCCTCCAATGCCCGCTGCGGCCGGCACACCGCGCTGATCCAATGGCAGGAGCCAGGTACTTCTCCTGGTCTCCCATGGGGTGCAGGGCCCAAGGACTTGGGCCATCCTCCACTGCACTCCCGGGCCACAGCAGAGAGCTGGCCTGGAAGAGGGGCAACTGGGACAGAATCCGGCACCCCGACCGGGACTAGAACCGGGTGTGCCAGTGCCGCAAGGCAGAGGATTAGCCTAGTGAGCCGTGGCGCAGGCCCTGATGTTCTTTTAACAGGTAGACAATTAGATATTTTTCCAAAATGTTCCCTCCTAAAGGTATATATGGAACACATGAAAATTGTTTATCTTAAATATTTAAAAGATACATGTATAGTGATAAGTAGAAACACATCAAAAAGTTAACCATTGGTAAAAATATATTTTCCTTTGCATACATTTATAAAATAATACCTTACGCCATTGACTTACATTTAATATGCTAAATAAGTGACTTGTAGGAAAATCTTTTATTTTTAATTTAACGCATGGGCATGCAAACTGCACTGATTTTCCAAGTTCATTGGAAAAGATAAAAATTGAAATAGGAGTGAAAGTGGGCAAAATGAAGGAAATATGTTATCTTTTTAACATTTAGTGTTTACATGGGTGTGTCACTTGGCCATAGGATGCATGCATGCTTTTTTCACCACATCCAGTTAGCAGACACTCTGCCAACAGTGTCTTCCTTGAATAAGGAGCATTACAATGGTTTCCAGAGCTGCAGGAATAAATCATAGCCCATTGATAGCCTTCCTCGGATTCACCAGCTCTCCCTGAAAGGCATAAGTCACAGATTTTCGTTGTGTTCTGTAGGAGCTTTCTGAGATACCAAACCTTCAGTTATTATTAATTGCCTCCCTAATGTATCAGAATCTATATATTTCCAGGAGAAACATGCAATTCTGTCAGAAAGGACTGCTTTATAAAGTCGGTTTTTCTATCTTAAGAGTTTTAGTTATTGATCCCAATGCCATAAATAACCTGAGTATAAACTTGTGTCTCATTTATCTTCTGTACTTTCTCTTTCTTTACGAGTGAAGTAATGGAGGACACTGGGCTGCTCACACTAGAGAGCAGTGGCTCCAGCAACTGTGCGGTAGCTGTCTCCTTACCTATTTTCAGCTCCGTTAAAAGCATTATTTACACCTATCGCTTTTTAATATTAATAATGTCATTTCTGAATTCACACAATGCAGCTGTTGGTAGGAATAACTGCACACCATGCTTAACAACATGTTCCCTCCAAAAACACAGTATGAATATGAACTTACAGAACAGGTAAAATGTGATGTTCCCAATGCCAGAAAAACAATGAAAATTATGAGTATTTCAGTTATTAAGGCAGTTGTGTTAATATCAGAAATATTTGAACATTTCCAATATTGTGTATTTTATTCACTTTTTTAATTTCCCAAATGATTTGCGATTGTATTTGAAATGCATTTATTTAATGGATTTGTTTCCGTAATCTGTAGGAATATCTAAGGCCAATAGATAGGCTTTTGTTTCTGTATATCTAAACATATTTTTAATTTTAAAATATGCATATCATAAATCTGATACAACTTGATTCACAACCATATTGTATAAGAAATAATAAGTGTTAAATCTATGTGTAACCCTGTGTAGAGGACGCTTTTATAATTTTATGCTACCTCAGCATCGATTTTTGAGTACAAATTTAAATTTCTCGTACTGAAAGATGGGCCTTGTTATTCCTCCAGAGTTTCTGTGAGACACTCAGAAATAGTTCCAGGAAGCATGAGCCATGGCGGCATCTCTTCCACTCACAGCTGGGCTCCCACTTCCTGCAGCTTCCTTCCTTTAAATGGAACATTCAAGCCTTTGCTAGCTTCACCCTAAATCTCACTAGTTGCCAGACTCTGTTCTCTCTTGCTGCCAGTGCCCCTGACCTCCCAGTGTGTGAACTCCAGGAGAGTCTGCAAGTTGTAAAACTCTGAGTTCACAGTGGGCATGTGTGCATGAAGCTATGCTGTTAAGGACCTGAGTAGGCGGAACCCTCTTGTGCTCTTTTGTGTCTGCTTGCAGCTACAGCTGAGTTTCATTCAATAATCAAAATATTTTAAAGTATAAAAATCCACTGTGATAACTGAATTTTTTAAAAGGAACTTCAGCAAGTGCCGCGGCTCAATAGGCTAATCCTACACCTATGACACCAGTACCCCGGGGTTCTAGTCCCGGTCTGGGTGCCGGATTCTTTCCCGGTTGCTCCTTTTCCAGTCCAGCTCTCTACTGTGGCCTGGGACTGCAGGGGAAGATGGCCCGAGTGCTTGGGCCCTGCACCTGCATGGGAGACCAGGAGAGGCACCTGGCTCCTGGCTTCAGATCAGTGAGTGCACCAGTCGCAGGGAGCCTGCCGCAGCCGCCATTGGGGGGGAGGGGGGTGAACCAATGGTAAAGGAAGACCTTTTTCTCTTTTCTCTCTCTCACTGTCCACTCTGCCTGTCCAAAAAATAAAAGTATAGGAACTTCAAAACAAGCAAAACCAAGAGGATGAAAACAAAATTAAGGCAAAGTAATAAAAGGTATAATATTTAAATATAATTTAAACGATTTAAATTAATGGCCTCATGGTACCTCCCAGGCTGTCAGGGGTTGCAGTCAAACTACTCCTGTAAATTAGAGGAGACTTAGCAGAACAAAACTGTGGTTTCCAATTAACTGAATTTTTGGAAGGTTTTGGTGATTTCCTTGACACTACATCACTCGCATTATCAACTTTTAAGTTTCTTTAAAAATATTTATTTATTTATTTGAAAGTCAGAGTTACACAGAGAGAGAAGGAGAGGCAGAGAGAGAGAAAGAGAGAGAGAGAGAGAGGGAGGTCTTCCATTGATGGTTCACTCTCCAATTGGCTGCAATGACCAGAGCTGTGCTGATCCGAAACCAGGATCCAGGAGCTTCTTCTGGGTCTCTCATGCAGGTGCAGGGGCCCAAGCACTTGGGACCATCTTCTACTGCTTTCCCAGGTCATAGCAGAGAGCTGGATTGGAAGTGGAGCATCCAGGATTAGAACCAGTGTCCATATGGGATGCCAGCACTGCAGGCCAGGGCTTTAACCCACTACACCACAGCGCTGACCCCAACTTTTAAGTTTCTTACAGATCTCCTAATTTCCGTTTATGTTGAACTATTGGCATTTGTAAAGCTTCCCCCTCCTCAGTATTTGAACATCTCTGGCTCACACAGTTTTTGGCAATTTGGGTACCCTTTCACCTGGCAGCAGTTCTCTCCATTGAAGATAAAGATAAGACAGTGTACATAACACTCAAAGGAATGTGTGTGTGAATTATTTAAAAGAATGTAGGGGTGCTGGCACTGTGGCATGGTGGGTAAAGCCGCCTCTACTCCACTTCCAAACCAGCTCTCTGCAATGGCCTGGGGAAACAGATGGTCCAAGTCCTTGGGCCCCTGCATCCAAATGGGAAGACCTGGAGGAAGCTCCTGGCTCCTAGCTTGAGATGGGTGGATCTTGGCCATTGCAGCCAATCATGGAGTGACCCAGCGAATGGAAGACGTGCCCCCTCCGCCCCTCCTTCTCTCTTTGTGTAACTCTTTCAAATAAATAAATAAATCTTTTAAAAAAAAGTAGGTGCTACAAGTCAACCTTTAATTTTTCTAAAAACTCTCAATAACTAACAAAACTAGAGTACTATAATTGAGAATTATTAAGGAAAACATAAGAAGATATTTGTAGTGTGTTAAAGGATGGAAAAGGCAAGCTTTCTATATTATCTTGATTGAGTTGGCAATTATATAATCAGAGAAACTAATGTGATAGATGGGAGTGGTGGGCATTTAAGAAAAATTAAAAAGCCTGTTATAAAGACCATGAAATAAATGAGTTGAGACACATCCATTTTGAGCAATGATGATGTCCAAAATGTGAAGTCTGAACATGCACAAAGTTATTGTGAGTTTAAGGATTTTATGGCACCACAAATACAGGAATAGATAATCAACAAGGAAGTGGATATTCCAGCATTGCAAAGAGCAAAAAGAAACTCAAGAACGAACATTAACTTTTAAAGAAAATGGAAAAACTATCCTGGAGTTCTTTAGATGACTGACAAGTAGGGCAAGACTTCATAGCAATCCCTTGAAAAACAAGTTTTCTTTAGTTTATTTCAATTCTCAGGTAAGAAATAAAATTAAACTCTGGAAATGTAAGATTTTATTCCCTTTACACTAACATGAATCTTCTTCTGACAGGGACCATCTCTCAAGGGCTCTTAATGTCACTTGTCACTTAACAGAGTTCGTGCCACTCTGTTGGCTGAAAGTCATGTTCAATTTTCACAACCTCTTTATTAATAACCAGTGTGTATCTCAAGAGGCAAATTCTCATAACTGCATTTAGAAAAAAAAAGCTAATGGATTTTACATCTATTGCAAAAGCAAGTCATTTAGGAGAGAAACAGCTATCTGATTGTTGCAACCAATTTAAATTAGGTTGAAATGCCTTTATGTGAAACTCTGGCTACAAAAGATCAAGGTGCTTCTGTATTAAGTGTGGAGTGAATTTGAAAAAATGCCAATTTACTCTCTGATTGCTGCTCATCAATTTAATTTCTAAGTTCCCTTTTCCCTTTTAAACCCGTGATCCCACGATTCATAATTCTACATAGCTTTTCTTGCTGTCTGTTCTTTGCTAAAATAATGTGTTCACCTGGTAATAATTGACATATAAGTGAAAATATAACTGCAACACAACCATTCTTTTATGATAAATCCATATGTTTTGCAACAGGCAACATTCAGGGGTTTGATTGTCAAATGCACGTTGTTATGAGTGAAATGCCGATTTAAATAATAGTATTTAAACTTTCTTAATTTTTTTGCAAATATCTTTGCTGTAGTTTTTTATATCTGAGATTCATTACTCATTTTGGAATGCAATGCCATGCAGAATACACATAGATTTTACTTGAGATGTAGAGGGAAGATTTTGTATTTGTTCATTTGATTGCTTGCTTGAAACCCTGAAATGATGAGTAGCTTGCTTGCTCATATTAGTTGGTATGTTGAATAAGACAGCATCTTAGAAAGAACAAGTATTTGATGAAGATTATAATCTTGATGTTAATAGTTATAACATTCATGACACTTACTACAGGCCAGGAATCATGCAAAGTAGTTTCTATACATACATCCAATTTAAGAGTCTTAAGAACACTATGGCATAGGTATTGTTCAGAAAAGTGAGTTCACTAAAAGTAAAGCAACATATTTGAGACTTAATAAGAGAACTAGAAGATCTAAAATTTAAACTCGGGGATGGCACTGTGGGGCAGCAGGTTAACACCCTGGCCTGAAGCGCTGGCATCACATATGGGTGCTGGTTCCAGACCCAGCTGCTCCACTTCCAATTCAGCTCTCTGCTATGGCCTGAGAAAGCAGTGAAAGATGGCCCAAGTCCTTGGGCCCCTGCACCCACGTGGGAGACCTGGAAGAATGTCCTGGCTCCTGGCTTCTGATCAGCACAGCTCTGGCCATTGTGGCCAGTTGGGGAGTGAATCAGCAGTTGGAAGACCTCTGTCTCTCTCTCTCTGCCTCTCCTCTCTCTGTGTAACTCTGACTTTCAAATAAATAAATAAACCTTTAAAAATAAAATAAAAATAAAATTTAAACTCAACATCATGCCTACAGCACTTCCCTTAGCAGCCATGTTATTTGACTTCTTGGCAAAAGAACAAGTGAGTTCACAGAGGAATAGTAACAAAGGCACATTCCGACTAAGACATGCATGTTTCCCGTTGTTCTTATTTTTGGCTAATTTTGATTACAGTACAATTTAATTATCAGTTTGAGTCTACAGATAGGTTATTTTCTCTTGGATTCATGACTATTAGAATGTCCTTTATTAATCTAATATTGCAAAAATACTCTATTTTCCAAAGATTTATAAATAAAAAGCTATATAAAATTTTGATGTAGGTTAGAGTACTGGTAAAAAATGGATTAAAAATACTTGTACATATCTAGGTGCTGCAGTGTGACATTTCAGTTACACTGAAATGGGGACTTAGCACTTCTTTTTCTATTCTTCGTATACCATATACTAATCTAGAACTGCACTCTCCCCATTACGCTGCATAACACTAGGTAGGCATTGATCAATTTAACTCTGATTTGGTACCCATTACCCAAACTCCCTCTGTTCCCCACGAATGCTCTCAGCCACAAATATCACCATTCTGTGTTCAAGATGGAGGTTTCTTTTCTTCCTACCTTTCTTCCTCCCTCTTCTTTCTCTATTTCTTTCCTTCCTCCCTCCCTCCCTTTCTTTCTTTTCCCTCCTTCCTTTCTTCTACCCTCCTTCCTTCCTTCCTTGACTTCCAGGTATGAGAGAGAGCATGTGCTATTTGCGTTTCTGTGTTGGGCTTCTTTGATCTAACATTATGTCTCCCAGGTGCATTTATTTCACTGCAAATAACATGATTCATTCCTTTTTACAGCTGAAAAACATCCCATTGCATTTATATAACACATTTCACAGGATGATGGTAGACACTTTGGTTGAGTCCATTCTTGGGACATTTTAATGATACTAATTCTTCTAATTCTTGAACAAGAAAGGTCTTTCCATTTTGTGTGTGTGTCCTTGATGATTACTGTCATCAGTGTTTTAAAATTTTCATTGTTGAGACTTTCACTTCTTTGGCTAAATTCATCCCTAAATATTTAATTTTTTGGTGACTATTATGAATGGGGTTTCCTTTTACCTAGTAAATCAGAGAGAAGTCAAACAAATCAAACAATACAATTAGCATTAAATTACAATGTGAATTTTTTTATTCATCTGTAGGCCTCAAATTACATTTACTTGCATTTTCCTGCTTCAAAAAATAGTGACAAAAAGAATTTACTCGGAACCGATCACAACCTCAAAAGGAAGTCAACGAGAATTAATAAAAATGAAATAAGTGTTCTTGTCTTAACAATTCATACCATTTTATGTGATTTGTGTATGAAAGTGTGTTAACAGAGAGAAACAGGAAGGTAGACAAAGAGAGAGAAAGAAAAACGAAACATAGAGAGGGAGAGAAAGCACTTTGTTAGTCACGGCACTCTGTCATTCAATAAAATAGAAAAAATAGATTAATGTCCAAGCCCTAATTTATATTTATGTATTTAATACGTGTTTTTAAAAATAGTATTATACCTCCTTAAAAATCAATTAATATTTACTATATTGTAGTCAATCGATTAGTAATTAAATTAATGCATAGTTTAGAAGTATTTTAATAACAGTTTTGAAGGCAGCTTTTTTTTAAAAAAGATTTATTTATTTATTTGAAAGTCAGAGTTACACAGAGAGAAGAGAGGCAGAGATAGATAGAGAGAGAGAGAGAGAGAGAGAGAGGGCTTCCATCCGATGGTTCACTCCCCACATGGCTGCAACGGCCAGAGCTGCACCGATCCGAAGCCAGGAGCCAGGAGCATCTTCCAGGTCTCCCACATGGGTGCAGGGGCCCAAGAACTTGGGTCATCTTCCACTGCTTTCCCAGGCCATAGCAGAGAGCTGGATTGGAAGTAAAGTGGCTGGGTCTCCAACCAGCGCCCATATGGGATGCTGGTGTTTCAGGCCAGGGCATTAACCCACTGAGCCACAGTGCCGGCCCCATGAAGGCAGCTTTAAAAATGATCATATCAGTCCTCTTATAAAGGAAACTATGTTAAATCCTATTTAAAAACTCACATTTTTCTAGTACATAAGATATCTCAGGTATTTCTTCAATCTGATAATACCCTTTTCTTCATACATTGTTTCTCCTCTTTCATTCATTCCCATATTCATTTATCAACCACTGTAGAGTGTTCTCTACCTGTCATGGAAAACCAGCAGTGACTAGAAGAGAGAAAAACTGCTGCTTTTCTTCTAGTGACAGGAGCTAATAAGTCAGCATATTAAAAATGTGCATGAATGGGCCAGCGCTGTGGCGCAGTGGGTTAAAGCCCCAGCCTGCAGCACCAGCATCCCATATGGTGCCAGTTCAAGTCCTGGCTGCTCCACTTCCCATCTAGCTCTCTGCTAATGACCTGGGAAAGCAGTAGAAGATGTCCCAAGCCCTTGGGCCCCTGCACTCACGTGGCAGACCTGGAAGAAGCTCCTGGCTCTGGCTTCAGATCAGCTCAGCTCTGGCCGTTGTGGTCATTTGGGGAGTGAATCAGCAGAATGGAAGACCTCTCTCTGGCTCTACCTCTCTCTGTAATTCTGTCTTTCAAATAAATAAGGTAATTCTTTTAAAAATATGAATGAATTATATAATAATAGATTACACGTGGGGAGTCAAAACTGAAAAGCAGAAAGAAATCTTAGGAATGGGTGTAATTTTAAATAAATTTCAGGGTAAGTCCTTGATGTAACAATCCAAGGGAATATTGTCAACAGGTGCTGAGGAATAAGCACTCCTTACATTAAAGTCAAAGACACTACTGGCTGAAAGCAGGAGCAAGAGAGAAGCATAGGAATCAAGTCAGAACCAGATGGTCATTGTAGAGTCTATACAATTAGGGGAGAATTGGAAGAGGTTGGACAGAGTACAAAATGGTAATTACTTAAGAGGAATAAGCTCTTGTTTTCTATTGCACAGGAGATTGACTGGAGATAGCAATAATGTAGCATGTAGTTCAAACTAGCCAGAATAGAATACTTTTATCTTTTAAACATATTTAATTTGGCTGAGAGGCACAGAGCCATGGAGAGAGAGAGAGAAATGGAAACAGACAGATTGATCGACAAAATTCCCTTCCACTGGTTCTCTCCCGAAATATCCAGGGACTGAGAACTCAACCCAGGTCTCTCAAGTGTTTTCAGGGACTCACCTGGTTGAGCCCTCACTCGCTGCCTCCCAGGGTGTGCATTAGCAGGAAACTGGAGTCAGGAGGGGATCTAGGGCTATAACTCACATATTCTGAGGTGGGATGCAAACCTCCTAATCGGTTTCTTATCAACTACACCATATGCCACCCCAGAGGTTTTGAATGTTATTATCAGTGATAAATTAGCAATATATGAATGTCTGAAGTGGTGGATATGTTAATTATCTAAATTGATGTTTATATGGCATGTATACATATCAAAACAGAAGATTTTATCCCATAAATATATACAATTATTATGTCAATTAAAAAGGAAATGAAAATAATGGAAGCCGATGGAGAGAACCAAGCACAGTGACAGTTAAAGGTCTGTTAAGATAAGTCTGGTGATGAATAATGCTGACATGTAGTATGAATAGTAACTAATTATAGACTCAGTGTAAGTACAATAAAAGCTCCAACATGTGTGTGTTTGATTTGACATACAGAATTTTAAATATATTATAAGAATAAATGATTAAAAATAAAAATAACAAAATGTCTGATGAATTAGTAATTCTCATATCAACAATTATTTTGAAGGCATAATAAATTAAAGAGATAATGTTAGATTGCATATATCTAAGCCAAATAAAATAGATGGTAGGGGTATCTGATGAGGAGCCTTTGGATCATCTTTTATTAGAAAAATGTTAATTTGATGTTTCCCTTTAAAATATGTGTATTTTTCATGTTCCACTATTATAATGCATCTTGCTGAAAACTAGAACAAATATACTAAAATGTTGACACTGAATAAAGTAGTTGAGTGTTTTAAAATTAATTGGAGTGAATACCTGGATTACCATTGTAACATTACCTCTCCTACTTGCATTTTGATATATTTTAGTGAATTAGAGCAAAAGATAAATTTGTAGATAGGAACTTAAAATTTACAACTAACCTAAATACCAATTGTAATAAATCTTTTACTTTGAATATTATAAAGAAATCATTATGAATTTACTGTATTCTATTGTTTGCTATTCAAAATAATGCTCTTTTGTATCTCATTTTTAAAATACTTATTTTACTTATTTGAATGTCAGATTTATAGAGGAGGGGGTATTGGGGGCTTCCATCCTCTAGTATAGTTTCAAATGGCTTCCATTGCTAGAGCTGGGCTGGATCAAATCCAGGAACCAGGAGTATCTTTTAGGTGTCCCATGTGGGTGCAGGGTCCCACACCCTTGGATCATCCTCCACTGCTTTCTCAGGCACATTGGTAGGGAATTAGGTTAGAAATGGAGCAACCTGTAGGCGTTTCAGGCAGTGTCTTTATCCCCTAGACCACAACACCAGCCCCTTTATCTCAGTTCTTATGATCTGTTCACATTTATGCTCACGCCTTAAAATACATGAATTGTTCCCTGAAGAGTAAGGCAGAACATGATCACCACCAGTAGTGGGTGTAATTCACCATGGCCAGTAGGACTCGCCCTGCAGCCCACCCATGGGGGTGGCCCATGTAACCCCTCTTGTTCTCCAGGTGAGGGATCCTGCTCCACACACACTAGGAACTGTAGTAGTGATGGGGTTGGGCCACTGCCAACCATCTGCAAACTTCAACAGAACAAAGAATCACATACTGGGGTCCGATGTTTTTGCTACCAGTTAATATGCCAATTGGGTGTGCCTGCATCTTACATATCAAGTTGCCTAGGTTCGAGTTCTGGCTCTGTTCCACTCCAGTTCCATCTTCCTGCTAATACGCATCCTGAGAGACAGTAGGTGGTGATTCAAGATGTTGGCTATACACATGTGGGAGGCCTAGACTGAGTTCCTGGCCTGATCCAACCACAGCTGTTGCAGACATTTGGGGACTAAACCAGCAGGTGTGAGCTCTCTGTGCTTTGTATAGCTCTGTCTCTATATATCTGTTTCTCTGTCTCTCAGATAGATGAAATAAATAGAGAATACTTTAAAAAAGAAACTCAGGTGCTGGTGTTGTGACAAAATGTGTTAAGTTGCTTCTTGCAACTCAGCCAACATATTTGGAAGTGCTGGTTTGAATTCCACCTGGTTTGAGCTCTGATCTAGCTCCCTGCTTAAGCACCTGGGAAAGCAGCAGATGACGGTCCAAGTATTTGGATACCTGCTACCCTTGTAGGAGACCCTGATGGAATTCCAGGCTCTGGCTTTGAACTGTCCCAGCACAGGCCATTGAACAAGTGGGTGGAAGAGAGCTCTCGCTTGCTTGCTCGCTCTCTTTCTCTCTCATCCTTTTTCAAATAAAAACATATTTTTCTTAAAAAAGAAATGTGGGGGGCCTGCGTGTGGCTCACTTGCTTAATCCTCTGCCTTCAGTGCCAGCATCCCATATGGGAGCTGGGTTCTAGTCCTGGTTGCTCCTCTTCTAGTCCAGCTCTCTGCTGTGGCCCAGGAGGGAAATGGAGGATGGCCCAAGCGCTTGGGCTCCTGGCTTCGGACAGGCATAACTCTGGCTGTAGCGGCCATTTGCAGGGGTGAACCAAAGGAAGGAAGACCTTTATCTCTGTCTTTCTCTCTCACTGTCTAACTCTGTCAAATAAATAAATAAAAAGAAAAAAAAAAGTAAAAAAAAAAAAAATGTGGGGCCTATGCCGTGGCATGGAGGTAAAGCTGCTGCCTGCAGTGCCATTATCTCATATGGGCCTTGGGTTGAGTCCTGGCTGCTCCACTTCTGATCCAGTTCTCTGCTATGGCCTGGGAAAGCAGTAGAATATGGCCCAAGTCCTTGGGCCCCTGCACCCGAATAGGAGACCAGGAAGAAGTTCCTGGCTTTGGATCAGTGCAGCTCCAGCTGTTGCGGCCATCTGGGGAGTGAACCAGCAGATGCAAGACCTCTCTCTCTCTCTTTCTCTCTCTCTCTGTCTTTCCTCCTCTTTTCTCTCTGTGTAACTGTGACTTTCAAATAAAATAAATAAATCTTAAAAAAGAAAAGGAAGAAATGCGGGGCATGTGCTGTGGCATAGCGGGTAAAGCAGCTGCGGTGCCGGCATCCCTTACGTTGCTGGTTCGAATGCTGGCTGCTCCATTTCCAATCCAGCTCTCTGCTATGGCCTGGGATAGCAGTAGAAGATGGCCCAATTTCTTGGGCCCCTGCACCCATATAGGAGACCAGGAAGAAGTTCCTGGCTCCTGGCTTTGAATCAGTGCAGCTCTGTCTGTTGCAGCCATCTGGGGAATGAACCAGTGGATGGAAGACCTCTCTCTCTCTCTCTCTCTCTCTCTCTCTCTCTGCCTTTGTCTCTCTAACTCTGCCTTTGAAATAAACAAATAAATCTTTAAAAAAGAAAGAACAAAATGCACAATAAACCCACAGTAGGGATTGTGTTCACAAACCAAGTGGCATTTGCAGCAGATGGTTAAGGTTTTGATTTCATGGTAAGAAGATGTTCCTGGTCCAAGTTTCAATCTTATGAAACCCTGCAATTCTCTGCAGACTTTCAGGATGCATGCCAGATTTCCTATGTATCAAGAATCAAAATCAGTGCTGAATTTTCATCATTCTCCATTTCTCAGTGACATTTGGAAGAACTGATCAATCACACTCTGACATTCTCTTTTTCACTTTGTATTTCAGACACCATTTTAACTGAATTAATACAGCTTTTATTTCTGTAAAATGGTCTTTAACCAATCTGTTTGTAACAGCTTTACTATATTTCTCTTCTAATTTCTTTACTTTCATTTTTCATCAAAATTATCATTTCACAGATAGACATGCATATATGTTGCTCTATAACCCATGTCCCTAAATCCATAAGAAATGGGATTTTGTCTTCAGTTTGGTTTTGTCTGAAAACGCATGAGCATATTTAAATAAACTTCTAGTTTTAATGTATCTTGAGATTTACAGAAAATTTGCACATGATGTAGAATGATCCCTCATACAGTATACTTAGTTTCCTCTATATTTTTATTCATTTATATAAAAGGAACAGATCTTAGTTTCTTCTGTTTTAACTTTTGATGTCAGCTTGGCACTTTTGCTATCATTAATGACCAAATAGTGATACATTATTATGAACTGATGTCCGCACTTTATCTATTCGTCTTTGGTCCATGTCTAATGTAGTACTGTGATAGTTGTACCTCCATAAACTCCTTTTTATCACTGCAGGTTGTTCTTCAGACTTTTCTGGTTTTCCCAGCAGATTTGAAGAGCAGTTGTCAAGTGTTTTATAGAATTTCTTTCCACTGGTGTTTGCCTTGATGTTTTTTGCCTGATTAGACCATTGTTATATATTGTAGGAGGTGGAATAGTGACAATCTTATCACATCATACCAGGGGTGTATAGTATTAACTTCACAGTCACTACTCTTGAAGTTGACATTACCTGGTTGAGGTACAGTTTGCTAAATTTGTCCACTATAACTATTTTATTTTCCCCATTTCCACTCCATCATCTTTAGAATAGAATCTTTGTATGCAGCCTTAATTTACACCAAATTAGCAAGGAGTGAAGCTCCACTTCCCAGAGAATGAAGTAACTAAATTGTTTGGAATTCTTCTCTTCTCCCACAGTTATTTTTTTAAATGCTTATTTGTTTTTATTTATTTTAAAGGGCGAGAGAGAGAATGATAGATCATCCATTCAGTGGTTTACTTCCCAAATGTCTGCAATGGCTGGGAGTTGGGCCTGATCAAGGCTGTGGGCCAAGAAGTACATCCAGGTCTCCAGCATGAGCGTCAGGGATCCAAGTACTTGAGGAGACTTCTAATGCCTCTCAGTGTGCACATTAACAAGAAGATAGCGTAAGAGGCAGAGGTGGGATTCAAGCCCAGGTGTCGCTCCCCCTCTTCGTGGAGGAGCAACACAGGACCCTGCACTGTTCTTTCGTCTGCTCGGCCCTCCCCGGGTTTGCTGCTGGTTCCTCCCGGGTTGGCTACTATCCCTTCCACCTCCGTGGAAGGGCAGTTCCCCCTGGCCACATTCCCCACTTCCGCAGGGGAGCGGCACACCGCCGGCCGGCTCTTCTCGGGGGCTGCACAGGTGTTCCCTTAGATGTTCCCCTTAGATGTTACTGGTGCATGCCGTCTCTCTCCTCCTTTATAGTCCTCCTCCGCCAATCCTAACTCGGCTGCCCACACGCCGAGTACGCTGCTCTCCTCCAATCAGGAGCAAGTCCTACAGTTTATTAGTTGAACTGGAGGCAGCTGTGCGGAAGCTGTTTACTTCTCTCCCAGCGCCATATTGTGGGAGAGCAGATGCATAGAATAAGTCTTAATTCCAGTAACTCAGTCTAGTCCGGATTGCTCCCCACAGATCCCCCTTTCTTTTTATTTTTTGGCGTTGATACGCGCCTGTCTTCGGTGTCCCGCGGCACACACTCTGCTCTACTTGCTAGAGTTGCCACAGGCTCTTACAAGTCCTATCAATCAGGCAAACCAAATCCGGGTCCTCTCTTCGCCATGTTGTGAGGAGGTTTTTAGGCGCTGATGCGTGCCTGTGTTCGGTGCCCTGCAGCGCATGCTCTGCTCTGCCTGCAGGGGCTTACAAGCCCTAACAATCAGGCAAACCGAATCCAAGCCTTCTCATTGCCGTATTGTGGGGGAGACTTATTAGTGTTGGTTTGTGCCTATCTTCGGTGACCTGCAGCTCATGCTTTGGTCGAGCTGCTTGCTGGTGCTTACCGCCTTAAATCAGGCAGACCGAATCCAAGCCTCCTAATTGTTGTATTGTGGGGAAGCCTTACTGATGTTAATTCGTGCCTGTCTTCGGTGACCTGCGGCGCATAAGCTGCTAGCTGCCCGCAGGTGCTCATCGCCTCACTTAATCAGGCAGACCGAATCCAAGCTTTCTCATTGGCATGTTGAGGGGAGGCCTTTCTATTTCTCTATTTCTCTATCTCCGGGCATTCCTATTTCTCCCATTTTACTTCTGTCTGCCAACATTCCTATTTCTCTCACTTTACTTCTAAACTTCTGTTTCTCTTATCCCTGGGGCTTCCCGGCGGCGCTCGCCCCGAGGCTGCTTCTCGGCACCTCGCCCCGCGGCAGCTTCACGGCTCTGCGCGGCTTCCCGGCGCCTCGCCCCGCCGGCGGGTTCCCGGCTCTGCGCGCACGCTCCGCGGTCTCCACGCACTTCGCGCCCGCACCACGGCCTTGCGCCAGCCCCGCGTTTCCTATCTGTTCACGCCCCGTGCTCTCTCTGCACGCGGCGGCTTCCGCGAATGTTTCCGCCACTACCGGCATTCAGTCCAAGTTCCCCGGACTAACCTGGCGAATCCTGGTGGCCCACCTCTCTGCCTCTGGTTCCAGATCTTCGCCTCTTGCTCCCCGGGGTGACTTGAAGAATTCCAAGATGGCTTGGCCTGCACTCGCGGCTTCATCCTCCCCAACATTTTTCTCTACCCGGTGTGTTTCCCTAAGTTTTCTTCCAACAATATTCCTCCCTCATTTCTCCTGGCCTCTCCCCACAGTCTGTATCCAAGTCTAAGTTTCTTATAGGTTTCACTTTCACTTTCAACCTGCAGTCCGTATCTGAGTCTAAGTTTCTTCTTGCTTTCACTTTAAATCCTAACTTCTTTCCCACAGTCCGTATCCGAGTCCAAGCCTCCTCCAGGTTTCACTTTCGCTTTCAATCTCCTAGCTTCCCCGCCATAGTCTGCATCTGAGTCTATGAAAGCTTTCACTTTCGCTTTCAATCCTAACTTCTTTCCCACAGTCCATATCCGAGTCTATGCCTAGGCTTTCAATAGCTTCTTCCGGCACCTAGGCTCTTTGCTAGTCTCTCTCTCCGGTATTTTCCCACTTCTTCCCGTTTCTTCTCTCCTAGGTTTTCTATCCGTCCTAGGTTTCCTATCCGAGTCAGGTTTGCTATCCGAGTCACGGCACCATTATGTCGCTCCCCCTCTTCGTGGAGGAGCAACACAGGACCCTGCACTGTTCTTTCGTCTGCTCGGCCCTCCCTGGGTTTGCTGCTGGTTCCTCCCGGGTTGGCTACTATCCCTTCCACCTCCGTGGAAGGGCAGTTCCCCCTGGCCACATTCCCCACTTCCGCAGGGGAGCGGCACACCGCCGGCCGGCTCTTCTCGGGGGCTGCACAGGTGTTCCCTTAGATGTTCCCCTTAGGTGTTACTGGTGCATGCCGTCTCTCTCCTCCTTTATAGTCCTCCTCCGCCAATCCTAACTCGGCTGCCCACACGCCGAGTACGCTGCTCTCCTCCAATCAGGAGCAAGTCCTACAGTTTATTAGTTGAACTGGAGGCAGCTGTGTGGAAGCTGTTTACTTCTCTCCCAGCGCCATATTGTGGGAGAGCAGATGCATAGAATAAGTCTTAATTCCAGTAACTCAGTCTAGTCCGGATTGCTCCCCACACCCAGGCACTCCGTGTAGTATGCCAGCACCCTCAGAAGCAGCTCGACTTACTGTACCACAACACCTAACCCAGTTAATTGTTTAGTAAATAATTTGTTTACATTATTATAAATAGTATTTACACATGAGTATTTTATATATTATGAAGCACAATAATTTGATACTTCCATAACATAGAGTACATAATGATTAAATCAGAGTAATGAGTATTTCTGTCTTAACAGTTTCTACATGTTGGGAGATGTCATATTGTTCTTTTCCACTTCTTTTGAAATGTGTCATAGATTGTTGTAAACCATAGTTACCCTGCTAAGCTATATGACATGACATCTAATTCTACCTTTATAACCATATGTTACAGCCCAATACATAAACACTTCAGACTCCCTATATTCCTCTCTTTCCCAGTCTCTAGATTTGCTAAAAGTGGTATATTTTAAAATAATATCACTTTGCATTATTTATTTATAATCATTAGAACCATTTAATGTGCCTCCATCGTGGTGTCCTTCCTTTTTTTTCAATCCTAGTATCTAACCTCATTTTATAGATCCCTTTTCTTTCCTAAAATTGCCCACTTCTCCAAGGGATTCTGATTCTGCTGCTTGGATATTGATATTAGAAAACAGGAACAGGATCCTAGATGTGTCAGTTCCAGCTCAAATATTATGGCTTTACAAAAATGTAGATGACAGAACAATGACATTCTTGGTTATATACTATGCAGTTTGTATTTGCCACTACATAAATATTTCTGTAGGAGCCCACCTGTTTCTTATATTGAGGTAAAGATGATAGTACTCCAAATAATTCAGGGAAAATAAAATTCAAAAGATCAATTTATTTTACTATATATTTTTTAAAATTCATGCATGTGGTTTGTTCCTTAATATCATTTCCATGATATGTTTGATGACTATCACTTATAAAATACAGTTAAATTGTCCATCATGATTTCCATTCCTTCTTGAGGTCTCCCATCAAATTATTTTATAAATTTAATTTTAAGTTTCACTATTTCACTCTAAAATTAAAGTAGCTTTTTTTTTATTTTTGAAGTGTTTTTGTGTTTTATTATGTTTTGGCTTGGATTGGTTTTATTTATTCAAAAAGTAGAGAGACAGAGATTTCCCATCTGCTGGTTCATTCCTCAAATGCTCACAACAGCTGGCGGTGGGCCAAGCTGAAGCCCAACAAGGGAATTCAGTTCATGCTTCCCATTTGGGTGGCAGGAACCTATGTACTTGAGCCTGCTGCCTAATGTTTCCCATTAGGCCAAGTCACAATCCTAGGCATTCTGATGTGGGACTATGACACATGGGCGTCATCTCTATGCAGTGTTTTAATAGCTTATCCTTACATGAAATATGAAATAAATGGAATAGATATTCCAATGAGAAAAAGGAGACAGACAATAACGTATTGTATCCTCTAAGGAGTGACTGCAATCCAGAGAGATTCTAGAGCCTAAGTTCCTTCCATCCGCCCTCTGGAGAGAACGGATCCTTCAGTATTCAGACACATGGCAGAGACATTGCGAAGGAAGAAAAAATAACCCAGAGGACAGATAGCTTTCTCAAGAGAAAATCACTGGAGCAGCGCTGTGGTATAGTGGGCTAAGCCTCCTCCTGCATCGCTAGAATCCCATACGGGACCCTGTTGAAGTCCTAGCTGCTCCACTCCAATCCAGCTCTGCTGCTATGGCCTGGGAAAGCACTTGAAGATGGCCCAAGTGCTTGGTCCCCCGCACCCCCGCGGGAGACTTGGAAGAAGCTCCTGGATCCCCGCCTCAGATCAGCTCAACTCCAGCCATGGTGGCCATTTGGGGAGTGAATCAGCAGATGGAAGACTTCCCTCTGTCTCTGTCTCTGACTCTCCCTCTCTGTAACTACACCCACCTTTCAAGTAAAATAAAGAAATCTTAATTTAAAAAAAAATAGGGGGGGGCAATCACTGGCACAGAAGTTTAACAGAGACCTTTGAAAACAGAAAACAGGTATTTGTTGTCCCTGTTATGTGCTGTTTCAAGCAGATGCAATCTGCCAGACAGATGATGCATGTCATTGTATGAAGGAGGGAGAAAAATCAGCCCTAGATCACATGTCTAGTGTTACTATCTACTGTTATTTTTTCTATTGACTTGACAGGTATAGACAGTGAGAGAGAGATACAGAGAGAAAGGCCTTCCTTCCGTTGGTTCATTCCCCAAATGGAGCTGCACCAATCTGAAGCCAGGAGCCAGGTGCCCCTCCTGGTCTCCCACGCGGGTGCAGGGCCCAAGCACTTGGGCCATCCTCCACTACCTTCCCGGGCCACAGCAGAGAGCTGGACTGGAAGAGGAGCAACTGGGACTAGAATCTGGTGCCCATATGGGATGCTGGCGCTGCAGGTGGAGGATTAACCCAGTGCACCACGGCACTGGCCCCTGGCTGTACACCTTTAAAAGCCAAATCAGCTCAACTTCCATGCTCATTTCTTTTTTTTTTTAAACTTTTATTTAATGAATATAAATTTCCAAAGTACGACTTATGGATTACAATGGCTTCCCCCCCATACCGTCCCTCCCACCCACAACCCTCCTCTTTCCCACTCCCTCTCCCCTTCCATTCACATCAAGATTCATTTTCGATTATCTTAATATACAGAAGATCAGCTTAGTATACATTAAGTAAGGATTTCAACAGTTTGCTCCCACACAGAAACATAAAGTGAAAAATAATAGATGATTTTTTAAATGATGATGAAATCAGATCAGACCTATTGTCATGTTTAATCCCAGTGAGAGTCAAGTTGGGAATTGATAATTTCTTTTTTTTTTTTTTAAAGAGGATCAGTTTAGTATACATTAAGTAAAGATTTCAACAGTTTGCACCCCCATAGAAATACAAAGTGAAATATATTGTTTGAATACTCGTTATAGCATTAAATCTCAATGCACAGCACATTAAGGACAGAGATCCTACATGAGGAGTAAGTGCACAGTGACTCCTGTTGTTGACTTTACCAATTGACACTCCTGTCTATGGCATCAGTAATCTCCCTATGCTCCAGTCATGAGTTTCCAAGGCTATGGAAGCCCTCTGAGTTCTCCGACTCTTATCTTGTTTAGACAAGGTCATAGTCAAAGTGGAGGTTCTCTCCTCCCTTCAGAGAAAGGTACCTCCTTCTTTGATGACCTGTTCTTTCCACTGGGATCTCACTCACAGAGATCTTTTGCCAAAGTGTCTTGGAGTTCCATGCCTGAAATACTCTCATGGGCTTTTCAGCCAGATCCGAATGCCTTTAGGGCTGATTCTGAGGCCAGAGTGCTATTTAGGACATCTGCCATTCTATGAGTCTGCTGAGTATCTCACTTCCCATGTTGGATCACTCTCCCCCTTATTTATTCTATCAGTTAGTGTTAGCAGGTACTAGACTTGTTTATGTGCTCCCTTTGACTCTTAGTCCTTTCATTATGATCAATTGTGAACTGAAATTGATCACTTGGAATAGTGAGATGGCATTGGTACATGCCACCTTGATGGGATTGAATTGGAATCCCCTGGTATGTTTCTAACTCTACCATTTGGGGCAAGTCAGCTTGAGCATGTCCCAAATTATACATCTCTTCCCTCTCTTATTCCCACTCTTATGTTTAACAGGGATCACATTTCAGTTAATTTTCAACACTTAAGAATAACTATGTATTAATTACAGAATTAAACCAGTCATATCAAGTAGAACAGATAAAAAAAACTACTAAGAGGGATAATGTATTAAGTTGTTCATTAACAGTCAGGGCTATGCTGATCAAGTCACCATTTCTCATAGTGTCCATTTCACTTCAACAGGTTTCCTTTTTGGTGTTCAGTCAGTTGTCACCGATCAGGGAGAACATATGGTATTTGTTCCTTTGGGACTGGCTTATTTCACTCAGCATGATGTGTTCCAGATTCCTCCATTTTGTTGCAAATGACTGGATTTCGTTGTTTCTTACTGCGGTATAGTATTCTAAAGAGTACATATCCCATAATTTCTTTATCCAGTCTACCGTTGATGGGCATTTAGGTTGGTTCCAGGTCTTAGCTATTGTGAATTGAGCTGCAATAAACATTAGGGTGCAGACCTCTTTTTTGTTTGCCAATTTAAATTCCTTTGGGTAAATTCCAAGGAGTGGGATGGCTGGGTCGAACGGTAGGGTTATATTCAGGTTTCTGAGGAATCTCCAGACTGACTTCCATAGTGGCTTGACCAGTTTGCATTCCCACCAACAGTGGGTTAGTATCCCTTTTTCCCCACATCCTCTCCAGCATCTGTTGTTGGTAGATTTCTGCATGTGAGCCATTCTAAGTGGGGTGAGGTGAAACCTCATTGTGGTTTTGATTTGCATTTCCCTGATTGCTAATGAGCTTGAACATTTTTTCATGTGCCTGTTGGCCATTTGGATTTCCTCTTTTGAAAAATGTCTATTGAGGTCCTTGGCCCATCTCTTAAGTTGGTTGTTGGTTTTGTTTTTGTGGAGATTCTTGATCTCTTTGTAGATTCTGGTTATTAAGGTAGGGGTCTTGCTTCATGATTCTGCACGTGGAAATCCAATTTTCCCAGCACCATTTATTGAATAGACTGTCCTTGCTCCAGGAATTAATTTTAGATCCTTGATCAAATATAAGTTGGCTGTAGATGTTTGGGTTGATTTCTGGTGTTTCAATTCTGTTCCATTGGTCTATCCATCTGTTTCTGTACCAGTACCATGCTGTTTTGATTACAACTGCCCTGTAGTATGTCCTGAAATCTGGTATTGTGATGCCTCCGGCTTTGTTTTTGTTGTACAAGATTGCTTTAGCTATTCGAGGTCTCTTGTGCCTCCATATGAATTTCAGCACCATTTTTTCCAGATCTGAGAAGAAGGTCTTCGGTATCTTGATTGGTATTGCATTGAATTTATAAATTGCTTTTGGGAGAATGGACATTTTGATGATGTTGATTCTTCCAATCCATGAGCATGGAAGATTTTTCCATTTCTTGGTATCCTCTTCTATTTCTTTCTTTAAGGTTTTGTAATTTTCATCGTAGAGCTCTGTAACGTCCTTGGTTAAGTTTATTCCAAGGTATTTGATTGTTTTTGTAGCTATTGTGAATGGGATTGATCTTAGAAGTTCTTCCTCAGCCATGGCATTGTCTGTGTATACAAAGGCTGTTGATTTTTGTGCATTGATTTTATACCCTGCTACTTTGCCAAACTCGTCTATGAGTTCCAATAGTCTCTTAGTAGAGTTCTTTGGGTCCTCTAAATAAAGAATCATGTCGTCTGCAAAGAGGGATAGTTTGAGTTCTTCCTTCCCAATTTGTATCCCTTTAATTTCTTTTTCTTGCCTAATAGCTCTGGCTAGAACCTCCAGAACTATATTGAATAGCAGTGGTGAGAGTGGACATCCCTGTCTGGTACCAGATCTCAGTGGAAATGCTTCCAACTTTTCCCCATTCAATAGGATGTTGGCTGTGGGTTTTTCATAGATTGCTTTGATTGTATTGAGGAATGTTCCTTCCAAACCCAGTTTGCTTAGAGTTTTCATCATGAACGGGTGTTGTATTTTATCAAATGCTTTCTCGGCATCTATTGAGATAATCATATGGTTTTTCTTCTGCAGTCTGTTAATGTGGTGTATCACATTGATTGTCTTGCACACATTAAACCATCCCTGCATACCAGGGATAAATCCCACTTGGTCTGGGTGGATGATCTTTCTGATGTGTTGTTGCATTCTATTGGCGAGAATTTTACTGAGGATTTTTGCATCTATGTTCATCAGGGATATTGGTATGTAATTCTCTTTCAGTGCTGCATCTTTTTCTGGCTTAGGAATTAAGGTGATGCTGGCTTCATAGAAAGAATTTGGGAGGATTCCCTCTTCTTCGATTGTTCTGAATAGTTTGAGAAGAATTGGAGTTAGTTCTTCTTTAAATGTCTGGTAGAATTCAGCAGTGAATCCATCTGGTCCTGGGCTTTTCTTTGTTGGGAGGGCCTTTATTACTGTTTCAATTTCTGTCTTAGTTATGGGTCTGTTTAGGTTTTCTATGTCTTCCTGGTTCAATTTAGGTAGGTTGCATGTGTCCAGGAATCTATCCATTTCTGATAGGTTTCCCTGTTTGCTGGCATACAAGTCCTTGTAGTAATTTCTGATGATTCTTTTTATTTCTGTGGTGTCTGTTGTTACGTTTCCTTTTTCATCTCTGATTTTATTGATTTGCGTCTTTTCTCTTCTTTTTTTAGTTAGTTGGGCCAATGGGGTGTCAATTGTGTTTATTTTTTCAAAAAACCAGCTCCTCGTTTGGCTGATTTTTTGGAATGTTTTTCTGGATTCAATCCTGTTGATTTCTTCTCTGATTTTAATTATTTCTCTTCTCCTACTAGATTTGGGTCTCTGGTTTGCTGTAGGTTTTCTAGATCCTTGAGGTGAATAGAAAGCTCATCTATTTGGTGCCTTTCCAATTTCTTGATGTAGGCACCTATTGATATAAACTTTCCTCTTAACACTGCTTTTGCTGCATCCCATAAGTTTTGGTATGTTGTGCTGTTATCCTCATTTACTTCCAGAAAGTTTTTGATTTCTCTTTTTATTTCTTCTATGACCCATTGTTCATTCAGGAGTATGTTGTTCAATCTCTATGTGTTTGAGTATGCTCTAGGGATTCCTGAGTTGCTAATTTCCAACTTCATTCCTTTATGGTCTGAGAAGCTGCATGGTATGATTCTAATTCTTTTGAATTTGCTGAGACTTGCTTTATGGCCTAGTATGTGGTCAATCCTAGAGAAGGTTCCATGTACTGCTGAGAAGAATGTAAAATCTTTAGCTGTAGGATTGAAAGTTCTGTATATATCTGTTAGATCCATTTGGGCTATAGTGTCGTTTAAATCTACTGTATCCTTGTTGATCTTCTGTCCTATTGATCTGTCTATTTCTGAGAGTGGAGTATTGAAGTCCCCCAGTACTATTGTATTGGGGTCTAAGTCTCCCTTTAAGTCCGTTAATAAATCTTTTAGATAAACTGGTGCCCTGTAGTTAGGTGCATATACATTGATAATTGTTATATCTTCTTGTTGTTTTTATCCCTTAATCATGATATGGTGTCCCTCTTTGTCTCTCTTAACAGTTTTTGTGGTAAAGTTTATGTTGTCCGATATTAAGATGGCTACGCCCGCTCTTTTTTCATTTCTGTTGGCATGGTATATCTTTTTCCAGCCTTTCACTTTCAGTCTGTATGGATCTTTGTTGGAAAGATGTGTTTCTTGTAAGCAGCAAATAGATGGGTTTTGTTCCTTAACCCAATCAGCCAATCGGTGTCTTTTAACTGGACAGTTCAGGCCATTCACGTTCAATGTGACTCATGATAAGTGGTAACTTTGCCCTGCCATTTGCCAAAGATAAGTTCTAATATATGCTTTGAATAACCTGTGATCTTTTGCTGTGAGGTTTCCTTCCTTGGTTTCCTTCCTTTACCTTCTTTCATATTGATGACCGTGTTTCTGTGTTTCTGTGTCTAACACATCTTTAAGCATCTTTTGCAGGGCTGGACGAGTGGCGACAAATCCTTTCAATTTCTGTTTGCTATGAAAAGTCTTTATTTCACCTTCATTCAACAATGATAGCTTTGCAGGATATAATATTCTGGGCTGGCAGTTGTTCTCTCTTAGCACCTGGGCTATATCTCACCATTCCCTCCTAGCTTGTAGAGTTTCTGATGAGAAGTCAGCTGTGAGTCTGATTGGAGATCCTCTGAGAGTAATCTGACGTTTCTCTCTTGCACATTTTAGGATCTTTTCTTTATGTTTCACTGTGGAGAGTTTAATTACAATGTGTCATGGTGAGGATCTCTTTTGGTCGTGTTTATTAGGGGTTCTGTGAGCTTCCTGTACTAGGATTTCTCTGTCCTTCTCCAAACCTGGGAAATTTTCTGCTAATATCTCACTAAAAAGGCCTTCTAATCCTTTCTCCCTCTCCATGCCTTCAGGAACTCCTAGAACCCGAATGTTGGTTTTTTTAATAGTATCCTGTAGATTCCCGACAATATTTTTTAAATTTCTAATTTCCTCTTCTTTTCTTTGGTCTGACTGTATCCTTTCCTGTTCTCTGTCTTCTAAGTCCGATATTCTCTCTTCTGCTTCTCCCATTCTGTTTGTAAGGCTCTCTATTGTGTTTTTCATTTGATCTATTGAATTCTTCACTTCAGTCACTATCACAGTTTCCTGTTGTACTAGTTGTTTCGTTTCATTTTGATTCCTCCTTAATATTTCATTTTCACGAGAGATATTTTCTATCTTGTCCATTAAGGATTTCTGTAGTTCAAGAATTTGTTTTTGAGAACTTCTTAATGTTCTTAACAATTTTTTGAGATCTGCTTCTTGCATTTCTTCTATGTCATCATCTTCATAATCTTGAATTGGGGTGTCTTTTTCATTTGAGGGCGTCATGGTGACTTCCTTGTTTTTATTACCTCGGTTTTTGCATTTGTTATTTGGCATATTGGAGATATTTGGTTTCTTCACTGTGGTGCTTTTTCTTGTTATACTATGACTCTAGATTAAGTGGACTATCTGTTTTTGATGGAGCCTTAGGGCTTGAGATGGGTGTGGCCTGAGAGCTCTGTTTGGTGTGCCAAAGGTGACACTCCCAGGTTAGGCGTGGTAAATCTCTCTCTCTCTCTTTCTTTTTTTTGATTCAAAAGGGAAGTAATTCCGCACAGCTGAACGAAGTTGGAGCTAGTTAGCAGGCAAATGATATACCCACAGGAGCCAGAGATCGGAAGCTCTTTCCCAAGGACCACACAGGGAATCTGTTCGGCCCTCAGAGTGGGCTCAAATTCTCCTTCAGTCTCCCACTGGGTTGCCAAAGTTACGGAATTGTAGCATCTCTGGAGAGTGCTCGCATGAATTCCGTGAGTTCTCTCCCCCACCGTCTCTTTTTTCACAGTCTCAGTTCAGTAGCACTACAAATTTACTAGGTCCTAATCTCCTGTTAATTCACCCCACCCAGAGTCAGGTTTTTCTGCTAGGCTCAGGGCCGGTGCAGACCTGAGGTCGCTCTGCTTATGACGTATGTCCAAGATGGCACCTGCTCTTTGTCTTGCTCGCCCTTGAGAGGTGAGCGGAGAGAGAGAAACCCGTGTCCGTACCAGTCACCTTTTTTTTTTTTTTTCTCTCTCTCTCTCTTCCAGTTAGCCTGGTGAACTCCCCCCCCCCGGGGGGGGGTCGTTCCCTCTAGTCTCCTCTCTCCGCTTGCCTGCCGGTGTCTCAGGCTATTGAGGTTCGGCTCACCTCACGTTCCAGCGCTGGTGTGTTGAGTCTGCCGCTGGTGTCCTGAACTGTGGGCTCCCATGCTCTCCACGCAGGTCCGCTGTGAATCACGCGTTCTGGAAGAGTTTCTTCTGCTGTTTCCTCCCCTACTCTTCCTTGAACCTGCAGTATCTCCACTTTTATTAAACTATCTCTCCCCGGACTATCAGTGTGCTCTCTTCCTATTCCGCCATCTTGCCCAAATTTAAGTAGTTTTAAGGAATACATGTTATACTCTGGTTTCTCTTCAGATTGTGTAAATCTTTCACCTTTTACTAAAGATTTCCATGGAAGAATTCATGTTTTCATGATGCATCCATAGAAAATACTTCATCAGCCCTAACTTACGTGCTACTGTTCTTAGAGTTTCCCTATTTGTGTCTGTGGAACAATATGCAATTATATGTAATAAATCATTTTGTAATTGTCCCATTGTGCTCTTAAGTTTAATTTTTCCTTATATCAGATTTTAATGGCTAACCATTTCAAAAATTATGTAGGAATTTACCATGTTACAATAGATGTACTGATTTTACACGTACTTTTCATTGTCTTTGGTATTTTAGGGTTTATTTACAAAGGCACTTCAAAAATTTCATGTAAAATATGTTATTTTTAATTCCATTTTACATGGACATTTTGAAATGTCCTCAGATAAAGACACACGAATCTTCTTCTACACTGAACATCCAAGGAGGAAGATACTACACAGTAAACCAAATAGTCAATAAACAGACAGCTTCCCGGATTGCAGAAAATATTTCCAAAATATACATCCGACAAAGTATTAATATCCAGAATATATAAGGAACTCGAAAAAAGAATGAAATAACAACAATCCAGTTATAAAATGAGAAAACGATGTGACTAGACATTTCTCAAAATAATACAAATAACCAGACTTGAAAAAAAAACTCAATATCACTATCCATCAGGGAAATGAAAATCAAAAGAACAATGAGTTATATCATCTCTCTCCGGCTGGAATGGATATTACAAAAAAAAAAAAAAAAGACAAACAAGGGAAACAGGGTGCATTTTTTTGGTTGTGACAAACATACTAATAAAAGATGTTAGTAATAGGGGAAGCTGTGTGTGACACACATGGGAATTCTTGGTACTACTTTACAATTTTGTCTTGTAAATTTAAAATTATTGTGAAAGGTTGGGGCAGTGCTGTGGCGTAGTGGATTAAAGCTGGGGTCTGCAGTGCTGGCATCCTATTTGGGCACCAGTTAGACTCCCAACTGCTCCACTTCCAATTCAGCTCTCTGCTATGGCCTGGGAAAGCAGTAGAAGATTACCTAAGTCCATGGGTCCCTGCAACCACATGGAAGACCAGGAAGCTCTGGGCGTAGCTCTGGCCATTACAGCCATCTGTGTGGAAGACCTCTCTCTCTCTCTGCCTCTCCCTCTCCCTGTCCCTCTCTGTACCTCGCCTTTCAAATAAATAAATAAAATTTTAAAAAATCTATTGTGAAATAAAAAGTTTAAAAAAGCATGAAATACACTGATGGGAATGTGGAGAAGAGAACCTTACACATGGCTGGTGAGAATGCCAGTTAGTACTGCTGCTGTGGAGCACAGCGTGGAGGTGCCTCACAAAACTAAAATTATTTCTACCACATGACCCAACTTCCTCTCTACACACAACCAAAGAAATTAACATCAGTGCATGCAAGCGATATTGCACTCGTGTTGATTTCAGCACTATTCATAATATCAAAGGTGCAGAATCAATGGAGATGCCCATCGATTAACAAGTGGATAAAGAAAATGTAATGGATTGCACAATGTAATACTACTATTCCACAAAAAATCCTGGCATTTGTAGCAACATGGGTGAAGCTAGAGATTCATTCTGGTATATGTCATAGAAAGACAAACACTATGCAGGGTTTACAACATGACTAAGGAAGCTGAGAAGGTGGTGGGGTGGGGGAATGGAATGGAGAAAATGGGTCGTGGGTCTGAGACGCGGTGAAGTGAACAGAACAGGCTCTGGTGTTTTGCAGTTCCGGGTGACTGCAGTTCACATTGATGTGTTATTTTGTGTTGAAAGAAATGGAGCAGTGGAGCTTGAAGGTTTTAAATCCAAAGAAAAGAAAAAGGAAAGGCTGCTTATGGGAGTGGTCATGAAAATGTGAAAGTGTTGTGTGTTCATCCAAAATTAGGAAAAAGCAATGAAGAACTGATGTACAGAAACATATATCAATCATATTTGTAAATTATCTGCAGAACATCCTGAATATTTGAAGTCTGACATTTGGAATTTTCCAAAATCTGGAAATTTCTGAGTGGCAATAAGACCACCAAGCAGAATATTGGACATCAGAGCTTATGTACAAGTTGCAGTGAAAACGCGGGCAAACGCAGAATACTGTCTAAACTTATCCTTTTTTTTAAAAAGCTTCATTCATTTATCTTGGAAGTCTGAGTTACAGAGACAGAGGGGAGAGAGGGAGAGATATTTTCCATCTGCTGGTTTACTCCCCAGATGGCTGCAACTACAGGAGCTGGGCCAGGCCGAAGTCGGGAGCCAGGAGCTTCGTCTGGGTCTCCCATGTGGGTGCAGGGACCCAATCACCTGGGCCATGTTCCTCTGCTTTCCCAGGCACATTAGCAGAGAGCTGGATCAGAAGTGGAGCAGCTGGGACTCAACCAGTTCCCTTAAGCGACCAGGCTAACCCCTGAAACTGTCTTTAAGGTTTGGGTATAAGTTGTGTATGAAACAAAAGTAATTCATCTTTATACTTGGCTCCTATCCCCAAGACATCTTATTGTATATATTCAATATCCAAAAATTTAAAAACAAATTCTGAAAACTCAGTATCTCAGATACAGAACTCTCAATTCATACTTATGCTTCTGTGACTACTACTGTTGCTACAATTCCTAACCATTACTGTTGCTACACCTGATGCTATCACAGTTTACTACTTACATAATTACCAATACCTTTACAACTTATGATGATAGAAGTTCTGTCAATCTATAGTAGCGTAGATAATGCTTTCATAATACACTAATGTTATCAGTTTCTGTATTTTTTGAAATTCACAATTTATTCCAATCTTCTATTAATAGTGTGCATTATATTGTATAATTTCTAAATTCAACATTATTTTATGGAATCCTTTTGTTCATAATTACTTTAATGTATAAAGTAACTGCTACATTTTATTTGTCTGGTTTTTGGATGCAATTTCTGCACCAATATTTGTGAAACATTTTCCTCTGATTTTACTTACATAAAAGAACATAGTGTTTTTTTTTTTAATTAAGAGTAAGCTGAAAATCAGTTCAAAAGGATTTATTCTCTTTCTTTTACCAAAAGAAATTATTTAAAAATACCATTATTTGTTACAGAAATATATGAATTGAACCATTCTTGGGCCACGTTGTCTTTTGTATCTAATTTCATTTATAAATAGTTTGCTTGAGGCTTTTCTGCTCCTCTTTTTATATTAGATTTGAGAATTTGCTTTTTATGAAGCCTGCTTGTTTCATCTAAACTTATTACTTGTGTTTCTGATGTTCTCATGTGATCTGGGTAATGTTTTTTGATCTATGATTTCCTTTTATCATTTCTGATATTAGACCCTATACCCTTCATATATTTTTCTTGATCCAATTGGAAACAGGCTAATAAAATTTTTGGCAACTCCATATATGTAATGTTGACAATTACTGATACTTTTTTGTTGTTATACAGATATATGATTTGTTGGTTGATTTAGTCAGATGTTTACATGTTGATGTTATCAACCTTGACAGGTGCTGCCTTCTATTTTTTGTCTATTTTATTTTATTTGTCTCAATTCTTCAGAAACTATTGGGATAATAGAATTTCAGAGTTAATTTTCCCAACATTTGTATTTCAGGATTGTGAATACCATTTTAAGTGATCTTTTTTTCTTTTTTTTTAACTTTTATTTAATGAATATAAATTTCCAAAGTACAGAATATTTATTACAATGACATTTTAAGTGATCTTTTAGCATCATTTTTTTTAAATTTGGGGATTTTGTTACAAGTTCATGAAATATTTCTTAATTCCTTCCTCCCTTGGAATTCTTAGAAGAATATTCCTTACTTTTCAAATAATCAGAGATGTATTTTCTTTATTATTTAATTGATTTCTGATTTAATCCTGTGAGATTCAAGATTTTATTTGAATTGACCCCCAAATCTTTGACATCTTATGCTTCCACAGTAGGTCTGATAATTTAAAAGATTATTTTTGAGATAAAATTTTTAATTCACATTATAATAAAGGGCTTAATGTGCCATTAAATATGGAGTTCAACAAGTAAAAATGATAAAAGACCATAGTTCTGGAAGAATATAGATTTGGACTATAAACAGACATCAAATGAAAAGATGTAAATTTCATTCATACACAATAAAAGGTGAGATAATCACAGATCATTAAAAATGCAGTAGTATATCATTCTTGGGACTGGCATTGTGGCACAACTGGTTAAGAAGCACCTGTGATGCCAGCATACCCATGTGAGCAACCATTATAGTTAGTCCCAGACGCTCCAATTCTGATCCAACTCCCTGATAATGTGCCTGGGTGAGCAGCAGAAGATGGGCCCCCACCACATTTATTGGGACTGGGACAAAATAGTTGAATTAAGTATTTGAAGAGTAAAATGAGTACTTGATGAGGATAAACGGTAAAAGGAGAACAGGGAGCTTGAGAGTGAACAGGGAAACTGGAATAGACAAGGATGTGGTGAGAGAAATACAACGATAGGGAGAGGAAGATCTCTAAGTCTGGTGCATTGAAAGCTGTGGACGAGGTGGACCAGAGACGATGCATGTTCTGCATCTTGAGATAACATACGGGCAGACAGGTTAGTCTGCATCAAGAATATCCGTGTGGTGGGTATTACTGATGAACAATGAGATACATGTTTCTCCTTCCTCTGGTCACATGGGAGGGTTTTGCTTCTCCATTCTGTCAATTACAGGTATGATTAAGCAGTTTTAGTTAAATTGAACCTCTGCTACTTTCTGGTGGAAGCTTGAGAGCATATAGGTAATTCTGTATGCTTTCTCTTCTGAAACAGTAGTGATCCTAGAATGTTTTGAATGTCACTGATGATATGATAAAGGCAAAAAAAATAGACTATAGAGTTACCCCATGATGGGCACTGGCACTGACCAGTGACTTGAACTGAGCCTTTAGCATGAACAAGAAATACACTTTATTTTACCAACCTGCTATGATTTTGTCACATTATGGTTCGCTTGAGCAATAAACAGAGAGATCTGAATTACCCATGAATCATTTGGAAGGCAATTAGTCTTGTGACAATGATATATTATTTTCAATTGTGAAATAACTTGAAATTAAATTATGCCATTACAGTGATGATATTTTCAGTAATAAATTAAACATCCTTAAATTAATACTGTGAAAGATCTTCTGTCTTCTGTATTCCAATTTTATTTCATGACTTTTATCTAGTGTAATTATCACTAGCAGTAGTTTGCATATTCTGATGTTCTAACATATTTTTATTAGTAACTTCACTGGCATGTTATCTACTGAACGGTGCAGAAGTCACACTCACAAGATCCGAATATTACATCTTTTTTAAGATAAATTCCCAAAAAGGCTTCATTAAACACTGTATTTTTCTAAATGGGCCAGGAGCAAGGGACTCCTGGGCTTGGACCTCAAGGATCCCGATGACATTGATGAGTTCCTCCTGGAGCAGCATTCCTTCTGTTCAACTAACTTTGTAATCTTTCTTTACCCAGCCTCTCTACAGACAGCACTCCAGTCCTTCTATTGCAATTCCCAGTTGGCTGGTTATCTGTAGAAAAGCACAACTAATCTTCAGAATGCCACAGGAATCCTCTGCATGGCAAAATTTCATTCTTTCTCACACCCTATATATGGGTTATTCCAACACTTCACTAGGCTCAAGTCATTTCTCACCTCTTTATTTTTAGATGGAATTATAATTCCTACCATTCAGAAAATATGAAGTCACAATCACTTAACATCCCTCCCTCTCTCCCTGGAAAAGCCATAGTTTGAAATCTGCAGTCCAATCTCCACCTCTGCCAAAGTTCCATAATGCTGTCATAAAGTGATAATCTTTTAATCTTCAAATTTTCAACTGGTCTTTAACACTAGAGCTTATCCACTGTAGTACCAGCATATTTAAATGTGTTGGTACTTAAAACAGTTAACAAAAAATGGGATTAAGAGATACAGTTTATTCTGGTGCAAACACAATTGAAATTCATGAACTGTCTTCATGATGTAGATTTCCATGAACTTCTCAAACACCCTTCATTCATGTAGAGATACTAGATACCAATGGTCCCTATTGGATTTGTGGATATTGAAATTCCATTTGAAGCCGTTGTTTGAGGATTACAGTAATTTAGTAGAATACCGCAAATATTACTCATGGTATAATTTCACCCTAGTCCTAAAAATTTAATAGAATTTCAGCTACTGTTATTTCATCCAGAAAATTGCATTTTTAAAAAATGATTAACTAATTTATGTATTTGAAAGAATTACATAGAGAGAGGAAGAGACAGAGACAGGGAGAGAGAGAACTTCCATCCACTGGTTCACTCCTTAAATGGCTGCACAGCCAGGACTGGGCAAGACCGAAGCAAGGCGTCAGGAGCTTCTGAGTCTCCCACATGGTGGCAGGGGACCAGGCACTTGGCCATTTTCTGCTGCTTTCCCAGTTCACTAGCAAGGGAGCTGGATCAGAAGTGGAACAGCTGGGCTATGAAGCAGTGCTCATTTGGGTTTCCAGTGTTGTAGGCAGTGACTTTACCCACTATGGCACAACTCCAGTTCCAGAAAATTACATAATATATTAGTATTCCGGAAAATCCTTTCAAAATTTTATCTCCATGAACAAAATTTTAGGTAAACATGTTATTATCACTTAGTAAGCCTCCAAGCTATATAAATATTTAATGATTTTCTACTCCTTTTTAGTTAAAAATATTATAAATATTGTATTTAGACAAAAAAGAGAGAAACCATATGATAATGCCAGAATGGATTAAATATTAAAAATTAGTACATACTGTTTCATTATCGTGTATTTATAAACACTAATTCTGTTATTTTCTTTGTTCATTTGCAGGGACAAGATGCTGTAACTTCTGAAATACTCTGAAAACACAGGTCTCGTTATGGGACTGCATCTCCTTAAATGGTTTGCGTGTACAAATCTTTCAGCATTATATTTAATCTCTTTAGGTTAGCATGTGCAGATGCCAGACATATGGTCTCATAACAGCGTTTTCATCTTCTTTCTCCTAACGTGGTTGAAAGGTATTCCAAAATATGCCACATAACAAGCAACTTACAGTTCACTCAGGTGGCCTCACAGTTCATATGGTTGCCTGACTTTGCCTCTGCCAGCAACTCCTCTTGTCCCAAGAATTTCCTGCCTTAGACACTTCCCACTTGGGGAGGAGCCATACAAACAGCTGCATGGTTCTAGAATGTATTCCCTCATCCCTGTAGTGCATTGCATGTCCACAGTTGACCTTTTGTGACATTCTGCCCCATGTAAAGCAACATGTATCACACTGAAATTCAGTTATTGATCAGTTTTGTCTCCTCTGTGTAAGCTCGGCTCCTACAATACCTTTGTTTTGCTGTGTGATTTTGCTGAAATTGTGTTTTCTCCCTTCTGAGTGGGATGTAGTGGTCAGGTTTGTATTGTCAGTGCCATTTGTCTCCAGCATTCCTGGCCCCTGCTCCTCCACAAGTCAGGCCCTTGCAACCCAAATGTTTCTTCTCCAGGCAGAACTCATCCTCTCCTTTTTTTCCATTGAGAGGCAGAGAGGAAAAGAAGGAAGACTGACAGCTCCTCGCTCCTGATTCCCTCCCAAGTGCCCACAATGGATGGCACTGGGCCAGGTCTGCACTGAGAGCCAGAAAATCAATCCTTTTTTTTTTCTTTTTTTCAACAGGCAGAGTTAGACAGTGAGAGAGAGACAGAGAGAAAGGTCTTTCTTTTCCATTGGTTCACCCCCCAAATGGCAGCTATGGCGCGCTGCACCAATCCAAAGCCAGGAGCCAGGTGCTTCCTCCTGGTCTCCCATGTGGGGGCAGGGTCCAAGCACTTGGGCCATCCTCCACTGCACTCCCAGGCCACAGCAGAGATCTGGACTGGAAGAGGAGCAATCGGGACAGAATCCAGTGCCCCAAATGGGACTAGAACCCCGGGGTGCTGGTGCCCCAGGTGGAGGATTAGCCAAGTGAGCCGTGGTGCCAGCTTCAATCCATTTCTTTTACATGATGGCAGTGACCCGGCTACTTGGGCCATCACCGGCTGCTTCTCAGAGTCTGCAGTAGCAATAAGCGGAGTCAGGAGTTGGAGCCAGAACTCAGCCCAGCCACGCTGCTAAATGGGACGCAGGCATCTCAAACCCCAGGCCAAACGCTACCCCAACATATTGGTGTACTTTAGCGAGTTAGAACTTCTGTCCTTTTTCCAGTGGCTCTTGTGCTTGGACACTAGGTGAAGCAGCACATTTAACTCCTTCCTCCAACGATGCAATGTCTTGTTTACAGCGGTCTGCACGGAGGCTCCTGGTGAGTCCATTCTTAGCAGATGATAACTTTCAGTGGTTAGGAGCCTAATGATCGTTACAATTTAATTTTCAATAGTTAGTTTCTCTGCTTTAACCTTGAATACCAAGATACAAAGAGTACATTATATGGAGCAGTGAATTTATTTTTGCATTCTCTTTCTCAAATTGCTTGCAACAACTTTTAGAAGCACAGAATTAGATTCCTGGATTGAGGTTTACCCTTAGCACAACATGCATGCATGATCATGAAAAAAATTAATGAAAAGACAGTACTATTGCTTTTATAAGTGTTTAACAATATGTTAACGTTTAACAAATAAGTGAGGTGCAACTTTAAATGCTTACTTATTTTTGAGTCATCAACATAGAAAACATGATTTATTCTTTGGGTAGTTATATGTGGTGTCTTTAAAATACACATAAACATACGCATGAAGAGATTTTGTACTGATACATATTTATTTCGTCCTCACATGTTTTAATGTAATCTATTAAGAAAAATCTTCATCAGAGAAATGTTTGATTATATCAGAAATTGTCACTGCATTAAACTGAGACTTCTTTAAAATGACCTAAAAAAATTCTTATTGTCTTCTAAGGATGCAAGGAACAGATAACAATAAAATTAAGGCTGACTTGATGTTCTCTATGTCACAGTCTTACTTTGAATGTATAAGAAAGGCTTACTTTTTGTCACAAAATTAGACAATGTTATTTGTTTTTGTTTTTCCTGTGTTCGTGTATCTAGAATAATTTGAAAAATGTTATTATTTTGTTTATATAAATATTATATCTATAATATATACATATATATCCATTTAGTTTTGGATATGGTTTTTATCTTTAATGTAGTGGAAACTATAATGTTTTAGTCTAACTGACTTTGATTATATGTTATCTGACATTAGAATTATAGAATATCATACTGCATTTATAGAAATATTCTAAAGTTATTTATTGCTTATTTTAACAACTATTGATGAGGTGTTTTACATTTAAATGTTTCACTTTGATATGCTGTTGCTGACATATTAAATTTACCACATGATTGGTGAATAACTTTATGTAAGAAAGTTATACCTCACTTTAAAATATTAGTTAAATCACACAGAACTCTTTCATGTCTAATGTTTGATCACTATGTTATCTCTCATAGATGCTGGGATCTTAACTCAGAGAGAAAATGTTGTTATTGCAATTTTTGTGTCAAGAAATTGCCAGATGTAAGAAATTTTCTCTGATAAATTGGCTTTTTTCTTCCTACAATTCCATGAATCATGCTATTTTTTCACCTCTACTGACATAGTTTGTGATAGATATTCGATTTTTTATTGTGCTTTTGCTTCCTTTTCTTTTCCTTTCTTAATACCCTTAAGACAGTTTTCCAAGTCAATGACTCATGAAACTAAAGTGTCTACTTCTGATCTAACATACGACTTGCCTGCTGTAGTCCGGCCAGTTTAGTATTCATCTCTGATAGAACCTCCTGAATAAGTCATTTTGCACACTTGAATAATGTGCATCTCAGCCTCTGTTGGCCTACCTTGCAGTCCTCCTCTCAGTGTGGAATGTAATTTGTTCCTGAGCGTTAGTTCTTGGATTTTATTTTCAATATATTTGCATGCTTTCAATACCGAAGCTCAGTTCTATTCCTCCTCCCTTCAAGGACATAAATAAATGACATTCAGAATAAAAGGAGAAATGTAGTTCACAGTCACTACACATTCTCTATTGTCTAGTTCCACAGTGTGTCTATCATGTGTCCTGACAATGACACTAATGAGCAATTGGCACAATTGGCATAGCAAAGAGTGTCAAGTGCCTAATATAATATCAAGCTCAGAATAACGAGTCATATTTTAACTTGTCCTGTTTTTTTTTTTTAAATAAGCTTTTATGGTCCAGTTTGTCTTTAGTGCGCATAATTCAGACATTTTTAGCATAATCATTTATTTACTATGGAATACATGTTTTTAACACACTTTAATTTGTTCAACACTTTTTCATACAATTATTTTTCACAGTAACTAGATGTTATTAATATAGTAACATCTTTGTGGCTAACACAATGGATATTTTAATACCTGCACAAAATTCAGGGGTTGCCATAGAAGTATTGAAAGACTGAGTGCTGAGACGTCCAGACTATAGGCGTTACTTCGAAAACAGGTCCTTCAAACTCATGTCTGCGACTGGAATGAACAGGCTGACAAATAGCTTTAGCCAAGACTCTACAATGAAAGGTACATCCTGCCAGTCCAGGCCCAGGGGTCTGAGTTTTGAAATGCATATCCAGAAAGAGCCTGCACACAGTGAGAGTCCCAAGACCACCAGGTAGAAGTTATATGCCAGTGATACATGGCCTCAGAAATCACGGTGCACTGTTCCTCCATGGCCTGCTGTCTAAACACTCAGACAAACCCACTGGATTCTATGGTGCAGAGTCAAAGACTCACACTATGCACTACAACACACAGGTAGCTGTGATAAACATGCTTGAAATACTTGAAATCAAGATGATTTAGCCCCAAGTTGCTTTTCAGATGACAGAAATAATGACCAGAAATTTGAGAGGACTTGTGTGCAAAACTATTGAACAAGGAAGCTACAGATTGATTTGAAATTCTGGTGTGCATTTATCTCAAAAGTCTGTTTCCTTTCAGAAAATAAGGTTCAGATAAGCAAAAGGAGTTCCAAAAATTGCAAATATGACATTGCATCCCATTATTATACTTATGGCAGAAGACAGAAACCTTGTTCAAAAGAAAGTAAAGCAAGATGTCTCTAAGCAGAAGCCATATTCCCTGGCCCTAATACCTCAGAATCATTTCTTATATATGTGTCAAATATAAGAATATGATCAAGAGAGATCATATTATTTTATTTCTCAAATGGAATTACATGTCACTACTACTGATAACTACTGGAGAGGCAGTGAGTCCTTATCCCCCTCTTGAGGATCTTGGGACTTCAGACGGTTGATAAATCGTGGCTTTTAAGTAGTTCACAATGACAGTCTCATTGCTGCTCTCAGAGAGAGGCACCATCCAGGCATCATCACTGCACACCTGCCAGGACTCTGCTCCACATGAACCTACCCTGGGTTGTCTACCTGCTCATTCAATGGCTCTCAGTGTGGCTTTTCTCTAAATTAAATCTCTACTTCTACATCTTTCAAGAATATAATACGTACATACCTAAACTTGAATCAAAGAATAATCTTACCAGGACATTGCAGCCCACATCCAGAAAAAATCTTTCATCAATCATTAGGAACAGTTGATAAAACAAGGGATAAATATCAATAACGACCAACAACTACTTTGTGGCTGTACATTGTGATTTTACAAGTCAGCAAAATAAACAATGGATTTCAGGCAATATTACACAATTTAAATTTCCCAAAATCTATCAGCCAAGAAGGGTATTATCAAAAATTCAACAGTGATTATAAAATTCATATGTCAAAATATCCTAACTTTGAATTCCTACTTATTTTTCATTATAGACTTAGTCTTATACACATGACTCAAGTCTGTTATGCTTCAGAGATGATAAAGAATCCGGATTAGCACCATTTAAATACTATTTTAAGATTGAGTCATTTTACTGGACGCATTCACACCCCCTAACAGTGTTCTTTTTTTATCCAGCACGTTCTTCATGAAGGTAAAATTGCTACCCTTTGGGATCCGGCATGTAATTCAGCACTCAGTTTTGAATTTGCTACGTGCTGTTATTTTCTTTTCTTTTTTCTTTCTTTTTTTTTTTTTTTTTTTTTTTTGACAGGCAGAGTGGACAGTGAGAGAGAGAGACAGAGAGAAAGGTCTTCCTTTGCCATTGGTTCACCATCCAATGGCCGCCACGGCCGGCGTGCTGTGGCCGGCGCACTGTGCTGATCCGATGGCAGGAGCCAGGTACTTCTCCTGGTCTCCCATGCAGGTGCAGGGCCCAAGCACCTGGGCCATCCTCCACTGCACTCCCGGGCCACAGCAGAGGGGTGACCTGGAAGAGGGGCAACCGGGACAGAATCCGGTGCCCCGACCGGGACTAGAACCCGGTGTGCCAGCGCCGCAAGGCGGAGGATTAGCCTAGTGAGCCGCGGCGCCGGTCTTGTTATTTTATTTTCTTATCCAATACCTAGGATGTCAACAGAAGTAGAAGGCTTGGGGCCTGCGCCATGGCTCACTTGGTTGATCCTCCGCCTGTGGTGCTGGCATCCCATATAGGTGCCATGAACTAGCTCTTTGCTGTGGCCCAGGAAGGCAGTGGAGGATGGCGTAGGTGCTTGGGCCCTGCACCCGCATGGGAGACCAGGAAGAAGCACCTGGCTCCTGGCTTCCGATTGGTGTAGCTCCGGCCACAGTGGCCATTTCGGGGGTGAACCAAAGGAAGGAAGACCTTTCTCTCTGTCTCTCTCTCTCACTGTCTAACTCTATCTGTCAAATAAAAGAAGTGGAAGGGCCGGCGCCGCGGCTCACTAGGCTAATCCTCCGCCTAGCGGCGCCGGCACACCGGGTTCTAGTCCCGGTCGGGGCGCCGGATTCTGTCCCGGTGGCCCCTCTTCCAGGCCAGCCTCTGCTGTGGCCCGGGAGTGCAGTGGAGGATGGCCCAGGTCCTTGGGCCCTGCACCCCATGGGAGACCAGGAAAAGCACCTGGCTCCTGGCTCCTGCCATCGGATCAGCGCGGTGCGCCGGCCACAGCACGCCGGCCGCGGCGGCCATTGGAGGGTGAACCAACGGCAAAAGGAAGACCTTTCTCTCTGTTTCTCTCTCTCACTGTCCACTCTGGCTGTCAAAAAAAAATAATAAAATAAAAAAAAAATAAAAAAAAAGAAGTGGAAGGCTTAAAATAATTCTCATTAAATCAAAAATTGCATATATGATCAAGGATAAGAGGGATTGGTAATTTATTATTAAGTGTCTGTCAGATATGCCTAGTGGACTTTGAAGGACTTAGCTTTCCTAGTGTACAATCTTCACTAACCTTAAACAATATAGCAGACACTACAACAATGGAAAAAACTTTTAAATAACAAAAATGATATCAAATAACAAATGAAACCCTTCTGTTTTATTTGAACAAAAAGACTCTTCTGTTTTTCATTTTATTCTCTCAAAAAATCTATTTCTTAAAAGATGCTAATGCACTCTCTTAAAATTGGTACTAATTTTGTAATCACTGTTAAAATAGCATTCCAGGGGCCAATGCTATGGTGCAGTGGGTTAAGCTGCCGTCTGCAGCACTGGCATCCAATATGAGCAGCGATTTGAGCCAGTGAGCTCAACTTCTGATTCAGCTCCTTGCTAATGCGCCTGCGAAAGCAGCAGAAGATGACCCAGGTGCTTGGGCCCCTGCATTCATGAGGGAGATCCGGAAGAAGCTCCTGGCTCCTGGCTGCAGCCTGGCCTAGCTCTGGCTGTTGTGGCCATTTAGGGGGTTGAACAAGCCAATCAAAGATCTCTTTCTCTCTCTCTTTGCAATTCTGACATTCAAATAAACACATTTTTTTTTTTTTTTGACAGGCAGAGTGAACAGTGAGAAAGAGAGAGAGACAGAGAGAAAGATCTTTTTCTGTTGGTTCACCCCGCAACGGCCTCTGCGGCCAGCGTGCTGCAGCCAGCGCACCGCGCTGATCCGAAGCCAGGAGCCAGGTGCTTCTCCTGGTCTCCAATGTGGTTACAGACCCAAGCACTTGGGCCATCCTCCACTGCACTCCCTGGCTACAACAGAGAGCTGGCATGGAAGAGGGGCAACCAGGACAGAATCTGGTGCCCCGACCGGGACTAGAATCCGGGGTGCCAATGCCACAGGCAGAGGATTAGCCTATTGAGCCATGGCACCAGCCTAATAAACACATTTTTAAAATAATATTCTACTCCTACCATATAGATTTTGTTTCCTAAAACATACAAATAAAGTGATATTTTATATCACAAGTTGTCGAGTAATTAATTAATGTTTAGTATCCTTAAACTAATGTGCATTAAGGACAATATGGTAAGGGTAAAGAATAAACATGCAATTTAAAATAAATTTATGATCTTCTTGGTATTACATACTCATTATCTCAGTCTCATTCTGTAGAAAATTAGTAACAAATTAACAATAAAATATACCTTTACTATGTAAAATTACTATGTTTTCATCAACTCATTATATATATATTCTAAAATTTATTCTTTATTAAACTACAATAAAGCTTCCCTTAGTCCATGTTAAAAATCACATTTAAAAAGTATCCCATAGGACCAATGTTGTGGCACAGTATACTAACTTGCCCATGTGATGCTGGCATCCCGATCCGAGGGCAGATTCAGGTACCAGTTACTGTTTATATTCCTGCTTCCAACTAAAGCTCCTGGGAAGGACATGGAAGATGGTCCAAGTACTTGGGCTCCTGTCATCCATGTTGAAGAGCAGGACAGAGTTCCTGGCTTCCTGCCATGGCCTGATCCAGATCTGACAGTTGCAGCCATTTGGGGAATGAATCAGTGAAGGAATTTCCCTCTCTGTGCCTCTCTCTCTCTCTCTCTCTCTCTCTCTCTCTCTCTTTCTCTCTTCTCTCTTTCTCTCTTTCTCTCTTTCTTTCTCTCCGTCCTCTCTTCTTCTCCCTCTCTCTGTCACTCCAACTTTCAAATAAATAAAAAAGTAACTCATATGAAAGGTAATACATATTTTATCTTTGACTTCAAACCAAATTTCTCATGTGCAAGTGAAAATATCCATAAACTATGAAAATAAAAAGTTGCAGATTTGCATGCTTAGACACACCCCCTATATGTGCACCACCAAAAGTTTTCACATAAATAATTCCTCACTATTATACAGTCAGGAGCCCAAGAAACTCCTCACTTTACTGTGCCACTTTCGGTGACACATTTATCATCTCACATACTCACCAGTTTTGTGTATATGGTCCTCAGTCAAAGTCAAGCACACAATGCAATATTATACTATAGTTAACCATGCTTAATTTTAAACTCATATTCCAATGTTTTGGACTTGCACAGGAATAAATTGGTTGTTGTTAGAATTCATTGATTTAAATCTGTGAGAATGCATCATTTGACCCTGTGTCTAAGGCTTGTGTTGTGTGTGTGGGCAGTTAGGGTGGCTCTGAGCAGGAAGTGGCATAATTCAAACCACCGATAAATGGAATGCAGATTTAATGCCACCCCCAGCAAGTCAGTTTGCTTGGATTTAATTACACATGGCTATTTAAAATTATAAATAAATCCCCTTATCTGTTGCTAAAGGAGCAGATGTATGTATCATTTATCTCTTGAAACTAGTGGCCATTACAGAGTGACCCTTGAAATCACAAATTAAATTAGAGGATCAACATTTGGTACATGTGCAATCACAAAGCTTAATAAATTATGCCCTGTCATCAACTACTTTGATTCCAGATGAGAGCAAAATGGCCCTGTTCTACCCACATCAAGGATCCTGTGATAGGATACAGTAATTAACTGACCTCGTGATCTCTATAAATTGTTATTTTATGGTAACTGTTATTAAGTATGTGTTCTCATTGAAAAGTACAAAGAAATACATGCTACTCAATGATAAGTGTTTATCATATAATATTTCTTTTTTGTAAATGGATACAACAAACTACAGTAAGCAACTATTGTCCTCACCTCCATATTTCCATCTGCTGCTTATTCACTCAAACACTCAAGTAGGCAATGCATGAAAGGATTTTTCAAAAGGCATTCAGGTTATCCAAGAGAATTTAAAATATAGAGAAATTCAAGAGTCCTCCAGATGAGTCCAGTGTACTCATCTAAGCCTTGAAAAGCACAAGAGAGGGGCACAGAGTTGAGGAAGCAACAAAGAGAACGTGGGAGGTCAGAGAAATTCAAAGCAAGAGAGAAAGGACTCTGCTAGTTGCTATTTTTTTACATTTATTTCTTTATTTGAAAGTGAATTACAGCAAGAGAGGGCAAGACAGAGAGAGAAATCTGCTATATGCTGGCTCACTCCCCAGTGGCTACAGTGGCCGGGGCTGGGCCAGGCCAAAACCAAGAGCCAGGAGATTCATCTGGGTCTCCCACATGGATTCAGGGGCCCAAGCACCTGTGCCATCTTCTACTGCTTTCCCAGGCACATTAGCTAGGAGCTGGATCGGAAGTGAAGCAGTCTGGACTCGAACCGACTTCCATATGGGATGCTGGCATTGCAGACAGTGGATTAAACTGTTGTGACACAGCACTAGCTCCCTGTTATTGGCTTTGGAATGCATAAAAGGAATTCAAATCAAGAATGTGTGGAAATTTCTGCAAGGTGAAAGTGAACCTGGGGACAGCCAGCAAGGAAATTGGGATTTGGATTCTGTAACTGTGAGGGGATAAAGCTCAGTCCAGAATCTAAAGAATTTGGGAGCCTTCTGTCCCAAATTTCCTGTAATGAGCATAGCATTGCTGACAGCTGGTGAGACTCTGAGAGCCCAGCCAGGCCAACTCAGAACCCTTTCTCACAGAGCTGTGAGGCAACACTGTGTACAGCTTTCCGTCTGCAGGTTTGGGCAGTTTCTTAAGGTAGAATCAACATGCAAAGAGACAAGCATGCTCAATATCAAGTGAATACAAGGAGCTAAAGTAAAATGTTAGATTATATAGGAAAATAAATCACTGAACAAAGTACCTAGCTCTGTGAAAATCCAATTAGTATTTTTTTTTAGTTTGAAAAAAATGAAAAGAATCAAAATATAAAATGTACTTTTAAAGTAAAAAAAAAAAAAGTCTCAAAGTTGATCAAGAAATGAGGCCTTCATTCAAGACTGTTACAAGGAAGGAGAGATTGAATTTGAATTCACTGAAACAAGAGAGAAGGTTCTGGAGCACTGGGGAGAAATATCGGGAACGCAGTGGAGGATATTAGGGGGAGGGTGGCCAATGAGCTCTGCCAGTAGATCAGATCAAATTACTGCCAAATACAGAAATGAGTCCTCTGTGATTATGCCGTCTGCATTTGCTAATTGATGGGCAGCTAACAAAGTTAGGTTCCTTCCCTCCAACAGAGACTGGGATGCAGGGACTCTGTCTTCTCTGATGTTTACAATTTAGAGAGATTGTTCCCAGATCTTTAAGCAAGACACCTTCTGGGTTCTACAATTGTCAAGGGGCTGGGAGGAAATGTACATGCATTTCAAAGGGTAGAGAAGGAATTTATAACTGCAAGTTTTAAAGTGTGGCTTGCTGTTTGGTACTATGATGGATGAGCATCGTAGCACAGCACATCCAACCCTTTGCTTCTAATGCATGCATTCCATAGAGTGCCTAGTTGGAGTCCCAGCAACTCTGCACTTCCATTCTAAATTCTTGATAATGCACTTGGGAGTCAACGGGCTATGGTCCAAGTACTTAGCTTCCCATCAGCCATGTGGGAGACCTGGATAAAGCTTCTGGGTCTTACATGTTGCCTGACCTAGACCCTGCTGCTGGGGACATTTTGTGTGTGAACCAATTTTTTAAAAAGTGCATATTTAGAAATTATTTAAGTATTGCTACAGTGTGAAAATGAATATCATCCTAAACAGAGACCAATTAGTCCTCTTATGCCCTTGACCCAACAGAGAACATATTAGATTCCCTAAGAGCATACAGGATTTTAGTCACAGTAACTGTCTTGCTAAAATGCATGCAGATGGCATTTTATTGTACTTAGAGCAAGCATTGCAGATTCAATTATCATTGCTGATTATACATATGTTACTATTGCAATATATAACTTAATGACATTATGTTCACAATAAGTTCAGAAAATATGGTCCATAATGAAATGCATACTATAATTCTAGTTTCATTAATGCTACTCCTGTAGTTTTCTTGTGATAAGTACATCATTAATACTATTAGACGCACAATTTACCATATATTCAAAATTAAGTGTTCTTGAGTATCCTCTACCTGATGAGAATTCAACATTGACTCTCCATTGTAAGGCTGTGCTAATTTAGTATTGTAGTCACTAGCCACGGGTAGATCTTTATATGTTAATTTATTAAATTTAGATGAAATTTAATGAAATAAAACATTTTGTGCCTCATGACTTGGCACGTGTTGATAGTTAAATTAGACAAAACCATATTAGCATTATTTCTTTTAAATTTTCACTTTATCTGAAAGGCAGAGGATAGAAAGATGAGAAAGAGACAGAGAAAGGGAGAGAAAGAGAATCTTCTATCCATTTGCCCCCCTCCCCTATCAAATGCACACAACAGAATGTCATTGTGAGGAGTAGGCCCAGGGATTAACATAGCACTGCAGAAGCCTGAATCTCATCAGAGAGTCTAGGTTTCAGTCCTGAGCAAGCTCCCCAGAAAAGCCTATTATGGGATTGGGCCAGGATGGTGCTCAAATGGTTAGGTCCTTGCACCCACGTAACAGCTCTGGATTGCAATCCTGTCTATGATCTTTGGTCTGGCACAACCCCAGCTGTTGCAGGAGTTTGGGGAATACACCAGTGAACAGGAGTTTTCTTTCTATCCTTCCAAATCTCTGGTCCTCAATTTATAAAAATGGAATTGTTTAAAACAATGTGCTTTCCAATGTAATTAACATGCAAAACATAGCCTAGCAATTTCCCATAATTACAGTGAAAAATATAATCAATACAAAAATGGGTAGAATTTATCAAAATATTTAAATTTTTTCAGATGAACATTTAATACATTGATAAGAAAACATAGTAAGTAACATTTTCTGCAACTAGTGACATAATCTTGTTTTATTTTCTTGCTATATTATGAATCTGTAATGCCATTCTTTGTCTTCTTAAAGCTTTTGATTTAAAGTCTTTTATCTGGTATGAATATGGCTACTACTGCTCATTTTGGGCTTCCATTTGCCTGATGAATCTTCACTTCCCATCCACTTGCATTTTTAACTTTGTAGTGATTTCCTTGTAGGTGGGATATAGTTGGGTCTTATTTTCTATCTTTTGTCCAACTTTTGTCTTTTGAGTAGTGATTTTAATCCATTTATATTCAACAAATATTGATGGATAAACCAACTTATGTTTCTTTATTTAACCATGAATGGTTGTTTTTTATATTCTCTGTTTATTTTTCCTCTTACTATTTACAGTTGTGTTTTGGTAGCTTTCTATCATATGCTTGGATTCACTTCTTTCTTGCTGTCTGCTCTCTTAGTGAATTGTGTACTTTCTTGTTTTCCATGAAGCCTGTTATGATTGTTTTACTTTTTTTCAAGCATTTATTTATTTATTTATTTATGTGAAGGGTAGTGTTACAGAGAGTGTGAGAGAGATAGATCTTCCATCCAAATGGCCATGAGGGACCATGGTGGGGCAGGCTGAAACCAGGAACCAGGAACTTCATCCAAGTCTCCAAGTGAGTGCAGGGATTCAAATACTTCGTCCATCTTCCACTGCTTTCCCAGGGGCATTATCAGAGAGCTGGATCACAAGTGGAGCAGCTGGGAATCAAACTGGCATCCATTTGGGATGCTGGCATCCCAGGTGACAGCTTAGTTGAACTGCCCCACAGTGCTGGTTCCATGACTGCTTATTTCTAATGCAGGACTCCCATCAGGATTTCTTGTAGGACTGGTCTGATTATGATGAATAAATTCTATCAATTTTTTGTCTTTTTGTCTGTTTGTCTCATTTTTGTTTGTTTGTTTTTGCTTTCCCTTCACTTTAAAGGATATTTTCACTCAATATGTCATTCTTTGTTGGAATTTTTCTTCTTTCAAGATCTTGAATATATCACTTGGCCTATAGGATTTCTTCTGAGAAGTAGACTGTTAGTCCAATAGACTTCCCTTTATGTGTAACTTTGAGTTTTCCCTCACTGCCTTAGGTTTGACAATTTGATTATAATATGCCTTGGAGAAGATTTTGTTTTTCATTTAGTATATTACGGGTACCTGGAGCTTCTTAATCTGAATGTTTTTATCTGTACCAAGACTTAGGAATTTTTCACTGATTATTTCATTAAATGGGATCTCAATGCCTTTTCCTTTTCTTTTCCTTCAGGCATTCCTATGAGTATTTTATCACTAGATGGTGTATTATATGTTTTTTAGGTTTTCTACATTATTTTAATTCTTTTTATTTTTGTCTTACAAGGTTATTTAAAAACTATTGACCTTAAGAAATTCTGTCTTTTGTTTGGTCTATTATGTTATTCAAACTCTGAGGTTTTTTTTTTTTTATTTCATTTATTAAATTTTCAGATCCAACATTTACGATTTGTTAGTGGATTTGATTCCTTTTGTTGACTCTCTGACCATAGCAGGTGTTCTATTTCTCATTTCTTTGAATTCTCTGTCTTTATTCTCTTGCATCTCACTGAGTTGTTCTATACTTTGAATTTTTTGTAAAGAATTTTTTATTTTCTTCAAATCAGGATCTCTTGGGAGCTGTTGTGTTCATTTGGAGCTTTCATACCTCCTTGATTCTTCGTTTCCTGTCTCCCTATATTGATTTCTACAATTTGCTGTAAGAATTACTTCTGGAGCCTGCACTGTGGTACAGCACGTTAACGCCCTCACCTGAAGTGCTGACATCCCATACGGGCACCGGTTCTAGTCCTGACTGCTCCTCTTCCAATCCAGCTCTCTGCTGTGGCCTGGGAAAGCAGTGGAGGATGGCCCAAGTCCTTGGGTCCCTGCACCCACATTGGAGACCTGGAAGAAGCTCCTGGTTCCTGGCTTCGGATCAGTGCGGCTCCGGCCGTTGCAGCCATCTGGGGAGTGAACCATCAGATGGAGGACCTCTCTCTCTCTCTGCCTCTCCTCTCTGTGTAACTCTGAACTTCAAAAAAATAAATATATTGTTACAAAAAAAAAAAAAGAATTTCTTCTTTGTGTAGTAGTTTCCATCGAAATGACTTTTTTGTTTAGATGGAATGCAGGTGTCATTTGGGTAGTTGCTTTGGCTTTGGTTCTAGGTTAACAAGTAGTGTGACAACTGGAGTGGTATCTTCAGCCGTGCTCATTGTCAGCAGTGCCTACAGGTGTCACGGTTGTCTGCTCTGAAGCAGTTCATGGAGATAGCGGCATGACTTTGAAGTGGACGTGAGCTGTCTAAGTTGTGTGCCTACGATACCCAGAGACTTGGGTGTCAGTCACAGTAGAGTTTGTAGTGGCAGTAACCACATTCTTGATGCTGTGAGACAGCACTCATGGGGTGAATACAGGTTCTATTGGACGTGTGTCCTGGTAGCCATGCATCTGGAGCCATGGAGTGCAGATAGGGTCAACCTTCAGTCGCAGAGCTTGGAATCAGGTGACTCTAATGAATATAAAACCAACAAACTGTTAACCCAGGAACTGCAGGGCAGAGTGTGTACCTGCCTAAGTCTCACAGAAAAAGTGGAAGTTATTCTATGGCTATCGTTATATATTTCTGTTAGGCACCCAAACACCAAACACTGGAATAAGGAAAGAGTTTATTGGGGAAAACCCAGCCGACTGGAGGGAAGGGGTGAAGAAGGAAAAGGAGAGTAAGAGAGAAAGAGGAGAGAGAAGACGAGGCTAGAGAGAGGAGAGACAAGAGGAGGAGAGGAGAGCAGAGGAGAGGAGCCAAGAGAGCAGGAGAGAAGAGCCAAGAGAGAGTAGACAGCAGAGATAGAGAAGAGCCAAGAGAGCTACGTGTTCAGGAACAGGTCCTTTTAAAACTTTGCTGAAGGGTGGGGCAGGGAAGCAGGAGCAGCGAATCCCATTAGGATGGGGGTGGAGCTTGACGACAGCAGTTGGGCCACGTGGCCACCTGGCTTTCAGCAATGGCGGCAGGAGCCAGGGCATAGGATGTAAATCAGGGTATAGATCACACCATAACTGCGATTTTCCTAATAGCTATGTATTAACAACCATGGATGTGCTGCTATGGAATGAGATAGGGCCTGTCCCAGGGCCCAGAGAGCAAACTCGGGGATTGCTGGGATTTATGGAGACAAGCAACTTAGATCTAGAGCTACAGTATCCAATGGGTACCTCTCCCAGGTCCTTTATTTCATACTTAAGTTATGCTGGGTAGGTATAGATCTGAAACAATGGCATACAGAGAGGGTCCACTCCAGGTTCCATAAGGTGAACTCAGGTGACTACCAAATATATCTCCAAAGTTCACATCCTCAGAGCTACAGGACTTGGTATGTTCTCTACCCATACATCTGTTAGGTAAGAAGTTAGAAATTTAGCTTATGTGTGTATGTGAGAAGGGCCTGAAGACCAGCACCTACTGTGGAAGCTCCAGAAATCCAGCATCTTGCACTTCAAAGTCTTGCCCAGACCCTGATAACCTCCCAGGTGGCTCAGCCCTTCCCCCAAGGAAAGTCCCCAGGAGAATTCTCTCCTCAGGACCAAATGGGTTACCTGACCTAACCGGGGCAACAGAACCTTCTCAGATGCCCTAAGGGAAGACCCTCTACTCTGCCAGGTGCCAGCAAATCTGGGGAGGAATTTGCTAATTGTCACCCATTCTGCCAGGACTCCCTACCCCTTGTCCTGGAGGAGTGGGAGGTGGGTAAACAGATTCCCTTAGAAACCTAGGGAGTCCAAACAGACTGCCCTCTTAGTCCTCTGTCTGTCTGCTGAGCCGCCTGCCTGGCCTGTCCAGGTGTCTTCTCTCCATTCAAACGTGTAGCCTTGCTCTCCCCCTGTCCGAGAGACTGAGCACTCACTCTCTGTCCCTTCCACTGTGAGGGATGCCCTACCCCCAGTAAAGCCTTATCACTTCTCTGTCTCATGCCTGAATTCTTTCTTGCATGAAGACAAGAATGCCAAGGCTTCCACGGCCTTTCCTCCAGTGACACATCCATCACAGGTCATACTGGGGATTGCACACAAGCAGGTGCAGGCCTAAAGCAAAGGAATATAAATACAACATTTTCCAGGCCAGAGATGGGAGGGAGCACAGATATCAACTGGGACATACAGAACCAACAATTACATTCCCAGAACTGCTGTATACAGTGGGACCTTACCAAGGTCTCCCAAGGTGAGTGTAGATCAATGTGGGAATTGTGAATTGGCAGTCATCAGCTTGAAACAGAGGCACACAGATAGAGCCCCTCAGTTCCCATGAGTTAGTGTGAATTACTCAGGGATTATAACAACAGTAGTTGCATTCCCAGGGGCCTAGGACAGCTAGAGATTGCCCACAGAAATGACAGAGCATGCAAGAATTGTTAGGTAGGAAGTCAGAAATTTAGCCTATGTGTGTGTGAGAAGGGCCTGAAGACCAGCACCTGCTGGCAGAAGCTCCAGAAATCCAGCATCTTGCACTTCAAAGTCCTGCTCAGACCCTGATAACCTCCCAGGTGGTCCCAGCCCTTCCCCCAAGGAAAGCTCCCAGGAGAATTCTCTCCTCAGGACCAGATGGGTTACCTGACCTGATGACATGGGGAAATAAAACCTTCTCAGATGCCCTAAGGGAAGCCCCCCTACTCCGCCCAGGTGCCAGCAAATCTGGAGAGGAATTTGCTAATTTTTACCCAACAAAACTTTCCTCCAGGACTCTCCATCCTTTGTCCTAGAGGAGAGAGGGAGGTGGGTAGACAGACTCCCTTAAAAACCTAGGGAGTTCAAACAGACTGTATGCTCAGCTTTCTGCCTCTGGGCTGAGCCACCCAACTGTCTGGTTCAGGTGAAATTTTCCCATTCAACCATGTAACCTTGCTGTCCCCCAGTAGAGTAACTGGGTGCTCGCCCTCTGTCCGTTCTGTCCTGACAGGTGCCCTGTCTCTGATAAAGCCTTATCGCTCTGCTCTCTCACTCCTGCATTCTTTCTTCATGAAGACAAGAACCCCATGGCTTCCATGGCCTTTCCTTTGGCGACAGAATGATGTTGGGACTTGCACCCATGCCATCCAGAGCTCTCTACTAAAAGACTTCCTCATGTTTGGCCCTCTGGGCTTATTTACTGTCTGCTACTGGAGCTGAGCCCTGGGATGCACAGGAGATTGCCTTTGATCATGTAGATCCAGCAAGCATGGTACCAGGGCTGGTGCCCAGTAACCCAGAAACTGCAGGATACCTGCTCTCTGCCCTGTGAGGCATTCTGGCTCTTTCTCTTGGTTTCTGGTGGCAATGGCCTGCTGGTCCCTAAGACAGAATATAGTTTATGTAATCTAAAAGGGCAATTCCATGAGATAATGGGCTTATATTTGTGCTGCTGTAGTCAAGGCCACCTACAGAATGAAGTAGGCAGGCATACAGGTTAAAATTGGTTAGGTTTGTGAGCTGAAAGACCACGCCTTCACCACGCCCCTGTGCGACCTCACGCCCCTACCTGATACCTTCACCACACCCCTGTGTGACCTCATGCCCCTACACTGGCCACACCTGAGTGCCCACCAGCCAATCAGGTTAATTAGCCACTCCCCTTTGAGAGTGGATTAAAAGCCTGGGACACAGTGTGTCTGCCCTTTTCCTCCCTCTCTTACCCTGGCTTCTTGCCAGTAGGGTGCTGGCTGTAGCCCTGCACCCCCAGGCTTCCTGTCGCAGATGCTCTTCCCCATGGCTGGTTCCTGGTACTCGGTATGAACCCAGATCTACCCCTCTTAGATAAAGCTCTCACTCTCCTATGCATCTTTCGCACTAAGTAAAAGCTTAAAATGTACCGTGCTACTTTGTTCAGTTATGTCAGTATTTAGAATTCTTCTCTAAATATTAGGCAAGAACCCACTTGGGCTTATTAATATTGGGGATTTGTTAATAAGAATTTGGTGATACTGTATGGCACCCCAAATTCTGATAACATGTGGCACCCCAGACTCAACTTCTGGAGAACTTTAAGGGGCCACATTTTAATACATATTTTAGGGGGTCAATTCCAATATCAAGAATACATTATGTTCAGCAGTGTGGCCAAATTCCCAAACTCCGTCCACTCTAAGCCCTAGAGCAATGGACGAGCTGTGATTTGGAGAAATGACTTGACCTCAAGGGCAAGAATTCATTATTCTAAGGAGAGAGAAAAAAGCACACTGAGCTTTGGTTTAAATGCATAAATGACTCATTCACATTGATAACTTCAAGCCCAGGCTTACCAGAGATGTCTCAGAGAGGTTTGCTCACTCTCGTGAGAGACAGTGGTGAAGTCCAACTTTCTCTGTGTTCAGGCCTTGATTTAGAGAGGAAATTGTAGGTTTATGAAAACAACATTGTGACAGTAAGTCAGTTAGCACTGAAAACTACCCCAGCAACCCACTCTGGTGAGAATCAACACCTTTTCCTGTTGCAAAACCAGATATATTGGTTCCTCTTATGAACCCAACGCAGAGCACCTGGTAAACTGTACCCACCTCCTGCAGTTTTCTCCCTAACTGTCTGTCTGTATTACTCTGTTGAGAACATCTCCCTAACACCCCTGCTTTTGTAGTTACTGCCAAATCTTCAGATCCAGCTTAAATATCATAACTTCTTTACACTATTGACTATTCTCACTCCATAAAACCTACATTTGCATGAATTATGTATATTTTTATTCAACCTCACAACCTGTTTGAATGTTTTCAGTCATGCTATCATAATTAACAAACAACACAGACAACAAACATGCTTTTTTCTTAGCCAGAACAAACTGAAAGTTATTTTAAAAAGACAAATCAATGTATGTGAAGTATGGGAGATTTGAATAGCAAAATTAACAAGAATGAGTGTATTTACCCAAAAGCCTTGAAGGTAAAGAATATATATATATATATATATATATATACATATATATAGTTATAAATACTTAAGAGTATGCTTCAATAAATTACTTTGTATTCACATTATACTTACTGACACTTGCAAAATTGACTGTATTTGTCCTGAAGAAAATATCAATAAATTTAAGAAGTTGGAAAATATACAAAGAAATGAACATATCCATGGGCTATACTCTGTGCTTACAATACTGTAAAAAAGTCTGTAACAAAAGACATTAAAATCTATTTATGCAACTTTCTTAAATATCTCATAAATTTTCATATACAGAGCAAGGTCTTGGTGAACCAGCAAACTAATGGGGGAGGGGGTGCTGGGTCAGTCCTTGGCATCCACAGGGTACATCACAAAGTTAGGGAATGGAGGGAAGACTCTGGAGTGTGGTGTTAACCCTGAGAAAGCACTAGAAATGCAGACATTTGCTGTCTTGAAAGAGTCAGGTACTGTGGGAGGAGCAAAGTTTCATTTCAGAGTTTGAGACGTTGGCCTTTTGTTCTTTCTCCTTATATGTTATACACTCAGGTCTGCACAGGAGCACCTGTTATTTCAGAACTAATTATAGACCCTTACAGGCTCTCATATATGTGACCAATTCCTACCCCATATCCTCAACTTGCTTTGAGGGTCAAAATCAGGAAGCCCCTTCTACAACTTCCCCCAGACACACATTACCACCCAGACTTGCAGACCACCCTCAGGCCATCCTCCACACTGCTGCTCAGAGGGACAATGTGACCAATTGATGGCACTGTCCAAACCCACTGTCCATGAAATAAACCTCAAGAACCTCAAGTCCCTTTTTTAAAAATTTTATTTAAGGTATATGCTTTTCATGCATTTCATCTATACAGATTTAGGAACCTAGTCATTCTCCCCACTAATCCTTCCCTTCCACTCATGTTCCCACCCTTCTTCCCCCTCCTCTCCTATTCCTACTCTTAATTTTACAAAGATCTATTCACAGTTTACATTATACTCAGAAGATTAACCCTACTGTAGGTAAAGGGTTCAAGAAATAGTATGAAGAAAAAAAGCTTTCCTCAACGATAGAGACAAGAGATGTAAACAATCATAGAAGCTCAAAATGTCAATTTCAATCCTATACATTGCATTTTTAGTACTCTAGTAGTTACCACAGATCAGGGAAATCCTACAGTATTTGTATTTTGGGAAGTGGCTAATTTCACTAAGTATGATGGTTTCTAATCACATTTCATTTTTTTTTTACCACTGAGAAGTATTTCATAGTGTGTGTGTATATATATATATATATATATATATATATATATAACAATTCCTTTATCCAGTCATCAGTTGATGGACATCTGTGTTGACTCCACATCTAAGCTATTGTGAATTGAGCATCAAAGAACATGGGGTGAAGATAACTCTTTCATATGCTGATTGCATTTCCCTTGGGTAAATTCCCAAGAGTGGGTTGACTTCATCGTATTATAGATCTATTTTCAGATTTCTGAGATTTCTCCATACTGTCTTCCAAAACAGCTGCATTCCTACCAACACTGGTTTATAGTGCCTTTTCTCCCACATCATTGCCAGCATTTATTTTTTATTTATTTTTTTATTTCCCTATGAGAACCAATCTAACTGGGATGAGGTGAAGCCTCATTGTAGTTTTGATTTGCATTTCCGTAGTGGCTACTGATCTGGAGCATTTTTTTCATGTGTCTCTTGGCCATTTAAATTTCCTCTCTTGAAAAATGCCTGTTCAAGTCCTTTGCCCATTTCTTAACTGATTTTTTGTTGTTGTTGTTGAGTTTCTTGCACTCTTTGTAGATTCTGGATATTAATCCTTTATAAGTTGTATAGATTGAAAACATTTTCTCCCATTCTGTGGATTGCATCTTCACTTTGCTCCGAGTTTCTTCTGCAGTACAGGAGCATTTTAGCTTGGGGTAACCATATTTGTCAATTTTGGCTTTGATTTTGCCTATGCTGACTGGGTCTTTGCCAAGAAGTCTTTGCCTGTGCTAATGTTATGTAAGGTATCCTCAATGTTCTGTAGAAATTTGATGCTGTCAGGTCTTAGATTTAGGTTTATTATCCATTTTGAGTAAATTTTTGTGTATGGTGTAAGGTAGAGGTCTTGTTTCATACTTCTTCAAGTGGAGATCCAATTTTCTCAGCACCATTTGCTGAAAACACTGTCCTTGCTCCAGGAATTGATTTTAGTACCTTTGTCAAAGATAAGTTGGTTATAGATGTGTGGGTTGATTTCTTGAGTTTTTATTCTATTCTATTGGTCTAGACTTCTGTTTTTTGGTTCTTTTGTTTGTTTGTTTTGCTAGAACCAAGCTGATTTGATTATAAATATCCTGTAGTATGTCTTGAAATCCAGGATTGTGATGCCTCTGGCTTTTGTTGTGTGATTGCTTTAGCTATTTGGATCTCTAGAGAATGAAAGAACCTCCTGGCTGAGTCTACAACTAACTCTTTAGCCTCTTTCCTGGCCACCTATCAGCCCACACAGCTGGCTATAGCTTTCTCGAGCAGAGTGATCAGTGTGTTCCTCAACCTCATGGATGGGTCTGTACAAGTCATACTTTAAGCACACTATTCCAGGGTGGCTGCTTGTCACAACAGTGAAGACACCTCTACAGATGGAATATTCTACATCATAATGCCAGGATTCAAATTCTGGCTGCAATCCTGCTTCCAGCTGTCTGCTCCTTCTCACCCTGCATGCAGCAGGTGATAAGTCAGAGTGGAGCTCTTGTGGCCCTTGTGAGAAACCTGCACTGAGTTCCTTGTACCCTGTTTGTCCTGGCCCAGCCTGGGTCATTGTGGGCTCTACTGTTTGCTTCCTGTGGATGCGAGATCTTTTTCTTTGGTTCTCTCTGTTTGCTTTTTTGTGTCTCAAATAAATTAATAAATACATAGATAATCAATGATCAAACTACCTATTCCATGTTTTATCCACTAAGAAAACTGAGGGTTTGCCTTGGTGATCATTATCACCTGGTTCATGTCTATTATTGTATCTTTTAAATTTCTTTAAATCACCAAAGACTAAGGGCATATGTGTAAATATTTTTATGCCCCAGTACCTAATCAATGACTCAGATACAGTAGGTACTATTTTACTGAAACAATAAATTTTTTAAAGAATTATTTTATTTATTTGATAGAGTTACAGAGAGACGTAGAGCCAGGGAGGGAGGAGTCTTCCATTCTGCTGGTTCACTCCCTAAGTGATCACAATGACCAGAGCTGAGCTAATCTGAAACCAGGAGCCAGGAGCTTCTTCCAGGTCTCCCACGTAGGTGCAGGGGCCCAAGCACTTGGGACCATCTTCTACTGCTTTCCCAGGACATAGCAGAGAGCTGGATCAGAAGTGGAGCAGCCAGGACTCGAACCAGCACCCGTATGGGATACCAGCACTGCAGGCAGCGGCTTTAACCCGCTGCACCACAGCGCAGGCCCCGAAACAATACATTTTAAAAATAGTATTTATTTTCACCATATTTGAAATCAGAGAGAGGGAGGGAGGGAGGGAGAGAGAGATAGAGAACCACCCACTTAGTTACAGTTAGCTGTCAGAGTGTACTGTGCACCTACATTATTTTGAATGCCTCTTTAGTTTCCTGAAATATTCTCTTTCTTTTCTTCTTTATTTCCACCAATTTATTTCTTATCCTCTTTTCTTCTTTATTTCCACCAGTGTTATTTTATGGATTTATTTAGAGATAATTTTGTTAGGATGTGTTCTCTATAAAACCTAAACTTGGTTTAAATGGTTTTTATATAATGCTTTTGTACTATATTCTATTCCTCACAAAAGAGCTCTTATGGAATATCACTAATTTTTTTTCCTCTGCTGACCTACTGATCACATAAGGGAAGGAAGCATATATTTAGTTTACATTTACAGGTGCTCTAGAATTGCATTCCTATAAATTTAATTGAAAGTGGAAAGCCTAAATCAGTTCCTAACATATTTATAAACAGCACGTTTAATTTAACGAAATTTTAAGAGTTACTATATACAGTGGCTGTCACCTCAGATCTAGGTTGTTTTCTTTAAAAATTTCTTTTGAAAATGAAAGTTCCTTTACATGCTGAATTTCCATTTAAAAAGCCATGTACTACATATTGAAACATGTAAGCAAAATAATGTGGAACAACCTTCTATAGAAGCAAAAGTTAATAATAATTCCCTTTCCAGTTCACCAACCCTTGAAGTATATTTGGATTTTCAATAATTCCTTTGCAAAATAATTAAAAATTAAATTTTTATTCCCAACAGTTTTGTATGAATTTGTTCCTGTGTTATCACATGATTTTAATGCAGCCCTATTAGAAAGAATAAAGCACCATAATTCAACTGTAATGCAGTCAATTACTAGTGAGGTTGTGCATATTTTCTTATTTATTGGATTTGTTCATTTGTTATTTTCCTATTAAATATAAATTGAAATGCACTGGATGCATTTTCTGTATGATTGCTTGACTTTTTCTGTGTTAACATCTCTGTCCTAGGCCAAATTGAATGTTATCTAATAGGCTATCACATGTCTGAAAAGTTGCATTGCCTCATTCACACTTAGGATGATGGATGGCTGCTGCAGGATCACCTCAGTTCTCTCCATGATGTCCTGCATTTATTTAATCATATCTCAACCATAGGCTCAGGTTTCCCAACAGAGTGAGAGGCCAATTCAGCACAGACGTATGAAGAAGTCCATGCATAGTTTAATAATCACATTCACATACAATTCCTTAATTGATCTATGATTATTTTAAATAAATACGTTGAGAAGTAAAAAGGTTCTATTCCTTGAATTGAGTAACGTAAAATAACGTAATAGTTTTCTGATTCTTTTGCCTGAATTTGTTTTGCAGATCCTGAAACAAATCTTGTTTGGAAGGAAGGAAGAAGGGAATGAGGAAAAAAGCAAACAAACTAATCTTGTATATATTGAAATCTTAAGCACCAACACCCACTTAAGTTAGCAAATATCAATGGCAGGAAGATTTGGGATTTCATTATCTGTACCATTTTCCCCAAATGTGCTATTTTGTTTGGTGTCAGTGCATTTAAATATTTGCATGTTAATGCTATCAAAAACAGCCTGCAAATATGAAATTAGTCATTATTTAATTAACTGATTAACCTTTGTAGTATGCTTTGCAGCCAGGTAATGTGATGCCCCGGGCCATATGTATAAGGTAACAGTCAAGTAAATCAAATCACAGATGAATCCCTGGTAACAATGAATTGCAAGTTATTCGAGTGAGTTGACAAATTTAAAGGTCATTAGAAGAAATTCCACTTAACAAGGAACTAGGAATGCTAACTCTCTTCTGGTTACACTCCATCTAACTCCCTCTCCACTGCGTGAGCCTGACGAATCTCTGTAGGGTCTCCTTTCCTGCTGTTCCACCTCGCACTCCACCTCCTTCTTCTGTCATTCCAAATGCCTCAAAAAACAAGTTTTGCTAAATAAATGAGCTTTTCCCTAGGATCTCTGAAAGAATGAAGACCACTGTGACAAATTATAATTGCAATTTTAAACCCATTGCCAAATTAATTTGTATCATAATTAGTTAGTGAGGATTCCAAATACAATATTTTCCCCATATCTAGTATTTATTTTTAACCTAAATTTAAAATTGTATAGTTGAGATAAAATTATATATTTAGAAATGAAAATTAAAAATAAATAAGTTATATTTTGAATTTAATTTATTAACATAAGTGAAATTACATACTAAAAAATTAAAACAGAAAACTCCAAACAAAATATGCGCCAACAGGTACTGTCAAGCAACAGAATTAAATATCCATCTTCTATTGCAATATTTTGAGTATTAATTATAGGTATGCCTTGAAATATGAATCCTCTAACCTCTTTAATTTGGCAGCCAATATTTGACTGAATTAGGCCATTACAACGTACAACATGTGATCCAAATAAATTAAACAAAAAACAAAAATGCTACTTTGAATTAAACGCAACCTCAATAGTTATTCACATGTCTCTACCAATTTACAAAGTATTTTTCAGTGCTACACTTGTCATGTCATGTTTATTGGAATGAACACAGCACACCCAATAAACATAAATAAATTCTGGGAATTCCAGACGTATTGTCAGGACACACTTGAGTCTTATGTGCTGGATGACATGACTTTCTACGGAGAATACATAGGATATAAGTTTGCAGTGAGTGGGAGACAATGAACTGGAGAAAAGTACTTTGAATCAGTAGTGCATTTTCTGTGTTAGCTTCCAGCTACAAACCAGTTGGGACTTTAGTGAGACTACTTGGAGAGTGTTCTACACTTGCAGCTGAGGGGGTGAGGGACCTGACGTGAGTCGTCAGGGGAGAGGGAGTGTGGGTGCACAGCCAAGTATCAGTGAAGCACAGTGCAGCACAGCAAGGCACGAGGTTGCCCCTGGGGAGGCAGCTGCAGGCACAGGGAAGGCCCTAGAGGAGCAGTGACCAGCACCTGCCACAGCGGGAGGCTCCCAAGACATCCAATCAGAGTAGAGAAGGAGCCTCAACCAGAGTGAACAGGAGATCCACGACAGTCTGTGCTTCTGAGGAATGAGGAACTGCGTGTTCTCTCCAGGGAGAGAAGGAGAGAGAGGGCGAGAGAGGGCGAGACAGAGCAAGAGTGAGAGAGAGAATGAACTAGCACTAGCCTTAGAAGAAACAGTGAAGTCATTCCAGAAAAAAGGAAGTGGACCAGACTCTCATTCAAATCTAGCAGAAATAATGTAGAAATCCAGAAAAGTGTGTATTTCAGTGTAAGTATATAAAGTGTTCACATTCTTTCCTTTTTTTCTGAATTTATTTAAAAGCTATGTTTTTAAAGCAGTTTCCAATGTTTAAAAATATAGAGAGTTAAAATGCATGACAATGATAAAAAAGAAAAGGAAAACATGGAACTATATTGACATAAATTTGTTCTACTGTTTCAGAATTAAGTCTGCTTATAAGTTTATTTAATCTATAAACAATTATAAAATATCTAAAAAAATATAGCTAGGAAATCAAAAACTGAAGTTTAAAACTGCATGATAAAATACATTTGTGGACAGTGCCCACTCCAGTTTTCATGGTTTTCATTCATGCATTCAAAATGTTGTCATGTGGTAACTATTTGTGGCCTTTGGCTCTGAACCTGTTCTCTGGATGAATGCTTTTCCACCTATTGCCCAGTATGGCCCCTCTGGGTGGCAGAGATCCAGGAACTGCTGCCTCCCTGGTGTGCATCAGCAGGAAGCAGCGTCTGAAGTGGAGCTGGTGCTGAATCCTAGGCATTCAGGTATGGGATGCGGGTGTCCCAAGCAGCGGCTCAACCCCAAAGCTGCTGCTTTTGAAAGAGGGAAATTAATACACATACACGTGACCACAATGCATCTCACCAGGAGTTTAAAATTATGGTACAGTGGCATTGTGAGTAAAGCCAGCCACTTACAATGCCAGCATCCCACATGGGCACCGGTTCAAGTCCTGGCTGCTCCACATCCGATCCAGCTCTCTTCTATGGCCTGGGAAAGCAGTAGAGGATGGCCCAAGCTCGTGGGCCCTGCACCTGAGTGGGAGACTCGGAACAGGCTCCTGGCTCCCGGCTTCGGATCGGCACAGCTCCGGCCATTGTAGCCATTTGGGGAGTGACCCAGCAAATGCAACACTACTCTCTCTCCCTCTGCCTCTGCCTCTCTGTAACTCTGCTTTTCAAATAAACAAATAAATAATATAAAATAAATAAATAAACAAAATAAATCGTGTGGTGCAGATGGAGTCTTGGTTTTCTCCCTTTACACTTCTGACTACTGTCAGTGAAGGTATCATCCCTACTGAGGCATAATAGTGTCAGAACAATATACATCTGTTGTGAATTCCAATATATTGTGGAAACAGCCCTTTCTCTACAAAATATGTGTAAGTACAATTCTTTGATACCTGATACTCTGATATGCAACTACTTGGCCTATCTATTTTCATACAGACACACATTAATGTGTATCTCAATGTTTTTATTTATTTATCCATAAGGAATAGTTTAACAGGAATTTTTCTTGTACATGAAAAAAGAAGCCTACATGAAATTCTCCATACTTATTTTTAGCAACCATCTAATTACTCAAACTTGAGTACTAGGATACAGTGTTTAGTCAATGTACTCATGGGCTCTCAGATATAGGTCCCACTCCAAATAATAGCGTGTGCTGGGGTGTCGCTCCCCGTCTTCGTGGAGGAACGACACAGGACCCTGCGTTGTTCTTTCGTCTGCTCGGCCCTCCCCGGGTTTGCTGCTGGTTCTTCCCGGGTTGGCTACCGTCCCTCCACCTCCATGGAGGGGCGGTTCCCCCTGCCACATTCCCCACTTCCAAGGGGGAGCGGCACACCGCCGGCCGGCTCTCTCGGGGGCTGCACAGGTGTTCCTCAGGTAGATGTTCCCCTCAGATGTTACTGGTGCATGCTGTCTCTCTCCTCCCTTATAGTCCTCTTCCGCCAATCCCAACTCTGCTACCCACACGCCGAGTACGCTGCTCTCCTCCAATCAGGAGTAGGTCCTACAGTTTATTGGTTGAACTGGAGGCAGCTGTGTAGAAGCTGTTTCTCCCTTCTCAGCGCCATATTGTGGGAGGGCAGATGCATAGAATAAGTCTTAATTCCAGTAACTTAGTCTAGTCCGGGTTGCTCACCACACTGGGGCCAGTGGGTTAAGCTACCACAGGCAGCTCCGGCATCCCCTATGGGTACCAGTCCAAGTCCTGGCTGCTCTACTTCCAATACTGATCCCTACTAATGTGCCTGAGAGGGCAGCTGAGGATGGTCCAACTGTTTGGGCCTTAGCACACACCTGGGAGACTTGGAGGAAGATCTTGGTTCCAGGCTTTGGCTTGGTCCAGCCCTGGCCATTATAGTAATTTGGGGAGTGAACCAGTGAATGGAAGACCTCTCTCTTTCTCTCTCTCTGCCTCTCCCTCTCTGTAAGTATGCCTTTCAAATAAATAAATAAACTTTAAAAAAAGTGGAATGCCATTTCACTCCAATACAATTTATAATCTTTTGTATATTTAATATTCTATTTTATGCTTCACTTCTTTCCTCAATTGATTTTGCTGCTACATATAAAGATGTTATAACTATCGTCCTCAGTAGGTTCATGACAGTAGCTAGAAGTCTGTTTCTCTACCTTATTCTTTAGTAAAAACGTTTGTTCTGAAATGATGTCTCCATGCAAATCAACTGAGTATCTTAGTAACTCTATAAGGATACTCTTCTACCTGTGTGTAACTCTGGGATCTAAGTTGTATTTGAAAGTTTCTTTTATTTTTCAAAGACATACTTGTTTATTTGAAAGGCAGAGTGACAGAGAGTGAGGGATACATGGGAGGGGGGAGAGAGAAGAAAAGAAAAAGAAAAAAGAAAAAGAAAAAGAAAAAGAAAAAGAAAAAGAAAAAGAAAAAGAAAAAGAAAAAGAAAAAGAAAAAGAAAAAGGAAAAGGAAAAGGGAAAGGGAAAGGGAAAGAGAAAGAGAAAGGAAAAGGAAAAGGAAAAGGAAAAGGAAAAGGAAAAGGAAAAGGAAAAGAAAGAGTCCATCTATTGTTGTATTCAGCATCTAGGGTGGGGTCAGATCAAACCGGCAGTGAAGACCTCCGTCTGGGTCTCTTACCTGAGTGGCAGTCTCCAGAACTTTAACCATAGCCTGCTGCCGACCCTGCTGCGCATTAGGTGGAAGCTGATCTAAAGGAAGAGTAGCCTGCAACCAAGCACTCCAACACGGACTGTAGGTGTCCCTTCCAAGGAGCCGCAATGAGCACTCCTGAGAAAGACTTTTCAGTGTGGATTATATTTTCTACCTATCCATAGTCAATGTTCTGTATCACACTAATATAGATGTAGTGAAGTTATGATGGATTTTACAACATTATTTAGAGCAAAACATTTTAGAATATTTAAGATGCTTATGAATAATTTTTAAAGCATTGCATCATAAAATATTTTTATTATTTTTGTTACTTATTTGAAAGGTGGAGTTATAGACATAGAGGGAGAAACAGAGAGATAAGTCTCCCATCTGCTGGTTCACTCTCCAATGGTTGGAGCTGGGCTATTCCAAAGCTGTTAGGAGCTTCTTCTGGGTCTCCCATGTGGATTCAGGGGCCCAAGATCTTGGTCTATCTCTCACTGCTTTCCCAGGCCATAGCAGAGAGCTGTAGCTAAGGAACAGCAGGGACATGAACCAGCTCCCACATGGAATTCTGGCACCACAGGTAGGCTAGAACAGTGCAGCCCCTGCCGCTACATTTAGTGTTTTAATTGCGATACTCTTAATTCTAGCATGCTATTGAACCCTGTCTATATTTATCAAGGAAACATAGTAATTTTTTGCAGTGGGATGAGCATTCTTCTTTTGCAGACTATATTATTATTAAGGAGTTGTCTAATCATTGTGGATATTCATTTCTCTTTTGAATCTAGGTTATTTGCCCAGCTGCAGTTCCATTTTCCATATCAGATATATAATTGGTTTTCATAAAGAAGCAGTCTTTCACTGGTTTCCAAGTATAAATTATTAAATTCCAAGAGAATATATTTTGTCCTTTGAAATACTGCTAGAAATGTCATTGGTAAATTGCAGTTCCAGATTCAAGAATTGTTTGAAAACATCTACTTAATAAATAGTAGCTTGATTTGAATTGTGCAAAAGCATAGCATTAACAGTGTTATTTCATACAATCTGGGACTGCTATATTTGCACAGTTTAAACTAGCAGGGAATGATTCTATGTTAGCATCTTGTATTGCCAAAACACTACACATACATAGCTATTATAATCCAAATGCAACCATTTTAATAAAATGGACACTCCAAGTAACTTAGAGTCCATTGAAAATTTATTTCTAGAGTAGACAACTACAACTTCAAATAATATTGAGTCACATCTTGGAGGAATTCAGAAATTAAATTACTTAAATATACTGTGTCTTACCACATCAGTGGTATAAGATAATTATAAGGGTTTCTTTTTTTTTTTTTCATTTTCGTTTCTCTTTATATACAGAAGATCAGTTTAGCATACATTAAGTAAAGATTTCAACAGTTTGCTCCCACACAGAAACATAAAGTGAAAAATAATAGATGATTTTTTAAATGATGATGAAATCAGATCAGACCTATTGTCATGTTTAATCCCAGCGAGAGTCAAGTTGGGAATTGCTAATTTCTTCTTTTTTTTTTTTAACAGAAGATCAGTTTAGTATACATTAAGTAAAGATTTCAACAGTTTTCTAACATCCTATCTACAACAATTTTGAAGTTATTTATTTTCCATCAATGAGTCCAAATTTCCAGTAGAGAAACCCTTAAAATAGCCTCCCAAATTTATGACATCTGTACTGTCTTGATTTATTACTACTTTATAATGTGGTAATAGTCCAGTCTGAATACACGACCAACTTACTGGACAATAATGAGTAATTTGAAGTATGGCTAATACACACAATAGTTCAAGTAAGATAACCATGAGGGGAAGAAGTTTAGAGTAGCAGTCACAATACATGTTAACACACCTGCATCCCACATCGGAAAACCCAGATTTCATACCTGGATCCAGTCCCCGAGTCCAGCTTCCTGCTAATTTAGACCCTGGGAAACAGTAGTGATTTCTCAAATATAGGGTTAGTGCTGTCCAAGTGGGAGACCTAGATTAAGACCCTGCTCTTAGCTCTGGCAGGGCCCAGCTGCAGCTGTTGTACATCTTTGAGGAGTAATTTAGCAGATGGCAGCTAACTCTTTAGGTCTATTGGTTTCTCTATCTCTGTCCCTTTGCATCTCAAAAAAAAAAAAAAATCAGTGTGAAATGATTAAATGCTGAAAAAATGATAATTGAAGTCAGATAGGAATACTTTATTTTACTGTGGCAGTTAATATTGTTTTAATTCAATTTTATTTGTGTTAGATAATTTTTCAGTTCAATTAAACCAGTACATTTCTCCAGTAATATAGCAAGAGTAATTTCATATCACAATAAACTTATGGATGGCTCTAGTGGATGTGTACTTTATTCTTCCAAAGCACATTTATTACATGTAGGGAATAGAAACGCTTCCTGCAAATATATGTTTGCAGTGTTAAATAGAACATTAAATCATTAAACTGCTTGTTGCAACAAGAGGAAGCTCACGCTGATTGACTTTACATATTGCCAATAAAAATATGCAGTATACATTTAGGCACAAATTAAGAGAATATATGGTTAATTTTATATTTTTATTAATGTATTTAATTGTCCACATCAGCTAAATTTTTAGAATAAGCAATTTGAATGTGTTTAATTTATAAAGCTGAATGAGAAAATAAATTATTTTCAACTCTTTAATCTCATAAAAATCAATACAAGTATTATAATCATTAAGTTTACTTACTTAATTTAGTCTTATGGTTTCTATACTGAAATAAATTGCCTAACTCTTTTTTCTAATTTATTTATTTGTTTGAAAGGCAGATTTACAGAGAGGCAAAGGCATAGAGAGCGAGAGAGGGAGAAGGGGAGAGAGAGAGAGATTCCTTCACTGGTTCACTGCCCAATTGGCCACAATGGCTGGAACTGAACCAATCTGAAGCCAGGAGCCAGGAGCTGCTTCTTGTTCACCCACGCTGGTGCAGGAGCTTAAGGACTTGGGCCAACTTCTCTGCTTTCCCAGGCCATAGCAAAGAGCTGAATAGGAAGTGGAGCAGTGGGGACTCAAACCAGCAGCCATATGGGATGCTGGCACTGCAGGCATTGGCCTTACCCACTATGCCACAGCACCGGCCCCAATTGCCTAACTCTTAGTGCAACATATAATCCATATTTATCCATCCAACATGTATCAAATTACATGTCCATAGATGCTATGAAATATTTTTCAACCTTTAAAATTGTCTTTTTGGTCACTGAACACTGATTTATCTTTATGTGAAAATATGTTGACACTTGAGAAAATGGCAATGACAATTAACAATATAGTATTATAACCAAGAGATATTTTTGTGAAATGTTAGGTAATCAAGGTCGCTGTCCACACACGTTCACAATATCCACAGAGAGGGAACAATGGTCAGTGGATGAGAAAAGTTAAATGCACATATTCCATGGAATCAGCTTAGGAGAACCGGTGAATGGGGTCCCTTTATCCTTATCACATCTATTTCTTATAGCTCACATCATGAGGAAGGAAATTGAAGTTTCATTCAGGGCACTTTGGGGCAGTATTACTTTCTTATCTGTTAAATCTCATCAGCCCTATCCTTAACAGCACAGAGGCTAACATACCTAGAATTTCAGTCTAGGCATAGTGATCATTTGAAGTTTTTATATTCTGTAATCAATCTCAAATGCTTTTACTTTGTGCATCATAGTTGTCTGTGTCTATTTTCTTAATGTAATGAATTTTTATTATTATTGGCATGTGTGTGTATATGTAATGTTTGAGTGTGTTTATAGCTATAAAGTTTATGTGGCCGTGAACCCCTGGCATAAGATACTGATGGTATGTGTGGTTATTTAGTCAAGTGTGAGTTTTGCATTTGCGCATGTGTGTGTCCTTGTGAGTGTGTGCCTATATGTGTGTGTAGCTTGGTGTTATCAACAGATTTTGTGCCTGATGAAAGATTTCCTCTACTTTCTGTTCTGCTGAAACTGTAAACGATTACTTACTTTCTCAGCTTATGATTTTCTCATTATCTTTGCTGAATGTGTAGTTTTCCATCAACATGTTTAGGTAAAGGTTTTATGTTTACCTTGTAATATTCTTTATTTATCCTTTGTTATTTTAGCAGCAAGCATGTGAGTCAACTTTAATAAGAATCAGTGGGCCCATCAAACAAGGTTATCTTTTCTACCATGTTTCTTATCTCTGTGTCTATCATTTTCTATGAGGCATACAAATACTCAGTTACAAACTTCAGTATGTTTTCATTATCCTTTTTTTCTATCCTTCTAACATTCCATTTAGAAAGAAATGTGTTCTTCACTCAAAATTCCCTTCTTTTGATTTCCTTTTGATCAGCTTGTTTAATCCCTATATTGTATTATAAATTCCTCATTTATATTATTCAATTTTCCAAGTACCCTTTTTATTTTGTAAATATCTGCAGTTATTTACATTTTCTTTTAAATTTTTGCCATCATATTTTAGGATATTTTTGGAATGTGCTACATGTATTTCCTGGAGGAAAAGATCCACTGCTTTTTTTTTTTTTTTTAACTGAGGTTACTGTTTTCCATGGCATGGGGTTTTTTAAATTAGTCATGAGTTTTATATTTGCACATTCATTTCAGTGGGCTGTTTGGAAGTTTTACTTGACTTTGGCCTCTTTGTGTGCAGCTTCTATGTTTCTGTTCTCATTTCATCACCTTTATTTCATGGTTTGAGAGTTGCTGTCATTCAGGCCCACAGACCCGTGAAGACATCACCGGAATTCCCTTATGCTTTAGACCCATAGTCTTTTAGAATTGCAAAATACATCTCAGCTCCAATTCTTGGACCAGAGAGTAACTGCTTGTTAGTGCTTACCAAACCAATTTAAGTCTTAAAACATTTGATGACAACCTCAGGGTGGTAGTGGGGGTGGTGGGAGACAGTATCAGAATTGAAAATATTGCTATTATTTATTTGATAGGTAGAAGACAGATAGATACACACCCACACAATTCTTCATAGATACACACACAATCAGAGTCCCTAGGCATTTACTCCCTAAATGCCTACAGTGACCAGGGCTGAGCTAGGACCAGAACCAGGAGCCAGGAATTCAAGACAGGCCTCCTACATGGGTGACAGGAACCCAATCACATACCCCATCATTGCTGCCTTTCAGGGTTACATTAGCAGACAGTGGAGAAAGGAGCTGAAGGCCGGAATGGACCACACTCACCGCCGTGTCGGACGAGTGTGTTGCAATCACTAGTCTAAACACCCTCTGCCAGCGTCAAAATTTACATTAATAAATGGAAAAACCAGGGCTGGCACTGTGGCATAGTGGGTAAAACCGCCACCTGCTGTGTCAGCATCCCATATGGGCGCTGGTTCGAGACCTGGCTGCTCCACTTCCAATCCAGCTCTCTGCTATGGCCTGAAAAAGCAGCAGAAGATGCTCAAGTCCTGGGACACAGATTGGCACCATATGGGATGTTGGTGTCATTAAATGCCAGCTTTACTTGCTACATCACAATGCTGGCCCCGAATATAGATAGCAAGGGCTATCTAAAGATATGGCTAAAATGGAATAAATCATTCTACCAGTGATTAAGGCTTGTCTTAAATACAGACTCACTCTCTCTCTAGAGAGAGAGAGAAAGAGAGAGAGACTATACGTATATAGTCTGTCTCTCTGTTCTGTCTTCTCTGAAAGACAGAGCAACAGAGACAAGGAGAGACAGAGTAAGAGAGATCTTTCATACACTGGTTCACTCCCCAGATGCCCTCAATGGCCAGGTCTGGGTCACATCGATGCCAGGAGCTTGGATCTCCCTCTGGGTCTCTCACATGGATGGCAAGGCCCCTAGCACTGGGCCATCATTCATTGCTTTCCCAGGCATAACAGCAGGGAGCTATATTACAAGTGGAGTAGCTGGGTCTCAACCTGGTACTGTGAGATACCTCCAAGCACATCAAGTGCCAGCTTCGTGTGCTGTGTCACAATGCTGGCCCACAAGGACAGACATTTTTAAACTTTACCCCAAATTCTCAATTATCTTGAATGGCAATTGCACATTTAACTGATATCTATATACACGTATCAGGATTAAATTATTAGGGATAGTAATTTAAAATTATCATTTATTGGTTTTATTCTTCGATTTTTCTAAATGCTTATATAGAGAGCAACTGCTATACAGCAGGGAATAATTGCAAGAGTTCAAAATTTGATGACATTCTCTGCCTTAAAGAATTTATAGATTTTCTGGATCCAATATATGAAAATGTTTGCAAGAGCCAAAAATCCTTGCAAACTTATATAGATACAGCAGAAATCTTTTTTTTCTTATTTTTTTTCTTTTTACTTTCTCCAATAATTTTAGTAAAAAAACATTTGGGGAGATAAGAAAATTTATCACCAAAAGGTAGAATATTGAAATATTAATGAGGGCCGGCGCCACAGCTCCATAGGCTAATCCTCTGCCTGGGGCGCCGGCATGGCACCCAGGGTTCTAGTTCCAGTCTGGGTGCCGGATGTTGTCCCTGTTGCTCCTCTTCCAGTCCTGCTCTCTGCTATGGCCCGGGAGTGCAGTGGAGGATGGCCCAAGTGCTTGGGCCCTGTACCCGCATGGGAGACCAGGAGAAGCACCTGGCTCCTGTCATTGGATCAGCATGGTGCGCCGGCCACAGTGCACCAGCCGTGGCGGCCATTGGAGGGTGAACCAACGGCAAAAGGAAGACCTTTCTCTCTCTCTGTCTCTCTCTCTCACTATCCACTCTGTCTACCAAAACAAACAAACAAACAAACAAACAAACAAAAAAACCTTCAGGTAATCTAAGTAAAGATAATTTTACTCTTTGTAATGAGCATATTGAGAGAGAGAGAATACAACCCCTGACACTCACTAGCCCTTCAGCTAGACCTCCGAGTTCTCCTGTGGAGGATAATCTCCTAATAGCACTCTGTAACCCTAACTGAAAATACATACAACCTAACATAGTCTAATGCACAAATCAGCAAATGCCGTCTCTCAGGAATATTATAATTGATTAACTGTTGCATCCTTACATTACTGTTTACCCTCAGTCTCTGGAGATGCCTGAATCCTAACAACACTCAACTCCATGCACACCTGGGCCTTCTGGGCTCTCCCCTGAACCTGAACCTGTTCATTCTATATTCTAGTGGAGTGCTTAGTTCATGGAAGCTGCTCAAAAATTAGATTAATAACTCCTAATGACATGATATAAAAAAATATTACCATAAATATGAAGAAGAAAACCTTAACTTATGACTATCACTAGAATACTAAAGAAAATGTTTGAACATAAGTTTTACTTGAGAGAAAAGGAAAGACAAGCAGATGATTGAGAACACTTGTAATTAATATCTATTGTGAATTTTACTTCAATTTCTGCCTGAATACAGACAAAAGTAGATGAATGAAGAAGGCAGGAAAATAAAAAGAATCTGGAACACCAACACAAGTTTAAAAATGATTTATTAGCATAGCTATCAGGAAACCTCATAGTAATAATGGTTTGTTTTCTTTGATTTCCATTTCCTACACAGGTTATAGTTTTAGAAATAACTTCATATTTTTTAAATAACAGACTATTTACTGTTGGAAATCAAATTCATTTTTACTTTGCTTTAGGCTATTATTTTTGCTCTACATTTATACTGAAATAATAATAGAGTAAACACATATAGCATAAGCACATACACACATTTCTTGCTATATACATACAAACATATATATATTCAGTAATGTTCATTTTGTTGCTCAGGGGATCATACCCTTAGGCCTTCCCTTACAAAACAAAATATGGGGATTGTAAAACAGTAGCTTCATCTTGAAACTTACATCAGATTAATTTATAATGTGTCCTCACTCTTTTTGCATTTTAGCATAATTATGACTTTCTTTTTTCCCTAACTAAACTTCAAATATTTTTGAAATGATATCATGTGTATGTCAATAATTCCAGTGCTTGCTGATATATTTCCATTTCTACAGCATAAACAACACTAATCAAGCTAATTTTATTCAGGTTGTAAAAATGACTCACATTTGAAATTCGCACATATACTACAATGTCATAGAATCATATGAAGACGGGCCAAGAAATCACACAGTAGAAATCAATCAATAATATTTTGAGGGCATTGGTTTCTTCTTTTTCTAATGTAATTTAATTTTATTTTTTTAACTTTTATTTAGTAAATATAAATTTCCAAAGTACAGTTTATGGATTACAATGGCTTCCCCCCTCCCATAACTTCCCTCCCACTCGCACCCCTCCCCTCTCCCGCTCCCTCTCCCATTTTATTCACATCAAGATTCATTTTCAATTATCTTTATATACAGAAGATTGATTTAGTATATATTGTCGCTCCCCCTCTTCGCGGAGGAACGACACAGGGCCCTGCACTGTTCTTTTGTCTGCTCGGCCCTTCCCGGGTTTGCTGCTGGTTCTTCCCGGGTTGGCTACCGTCCCTTCCACCTCCGTGGAAGGGTGGTTCCCCCTGCCACCTTCCCCACTTCCGCGGGGGAGCGGCACACCACCGGCCGGCTCTCTCGGGGGCTGCACAGGTGTTCCTTCAGATAGATGTTTCCCTTAGATGTTCCTGGTGCATGTTGTCTCTCTCCTCCTTTATAGTCCTCTTCCACCAATCCCAACTCTGCTACTCACACGCCGAGTACGCTGCTCTCCTCCAATCAGGAGCAGGATCAGCTCCTGCAGGTCATCACTCAAGTTGGCGAGAGGCAGCTGCGTAGAAGTTGTTACTCCCTTCTCAGCGCCATATTGTGGGAGAGCAGATACATAGAATAAGTCTTAATTCCAGTAACAGTCTAGTCCGAGTTGCTCCCCACAATATATTAAGTAAAGATTTCATCAGTTTGCACCCACACAGAAACACAAAGTGTAAAATTCTGTTTCGGTACTACTTATAGCATTACTTCACATTGGACAACACATTAAGGACAGATCCGACATGAGAAGTAAGTACACAGTGACTCCTGTTGTTGACCTAACAAATTGACACTCTTGTTTATGGCCTCAGTAATCTCCCTAGGCTCTTCTTTCTTTTAACTTGAAAAGTGCAGTTTCGTGTTTAAAATAATACAGTGGAAGTAGGCATTCCACTCTATGTTGTGGGAAAGCTTAAACTGATGAGTAGTACTTCAATTCTAATTGTAATAGTCCCTTAACATGTAACATTTTTTTCACTAATATTTGATAAAAGTGTTATTAAAATGTATGTCCAGATGACTTCCAAATTCTCATGTTTGAACGAAGGGGAAATTCATAATTGTCTATTTCGCGTCATTGTTGAGAACATTTCAGGCTGTCTCTTGTGTTCCTCTACTTCTGCACTACTGTAGGTGATATTTGTGCCTTTTCTGAGGTCTTACAGTTTGCCTTGGCAAGGTCTCTCTCTCAATGGGAGTAAGCTCTTGAAAATTAGGAAAAATCCTGTCCTCAGCTAAAACCTCTGCCCCCACCCTCAGGAAAGTAGTTATTGGCTCAGGTCACACCTTCGCATTTTCACCTCTTCAGTTGCTGATAGAGATTCACTCTTGTCTGCAGGCACCCCTGCTCTGTCAGTTGTCTGTAAGTGAGCACACGCCTACAACTCAAGAAAATCACAGGACTGAAATTTCACAAGGTAGTCAGGTAAGAAAGATAAGTGACTCATTCAAAGGATTGTTTCAACACTGCATTTAGTATGGGATAAAGGTCTCAGTTAATTTATTTGATCAATTTTGGTGTCTCAGAGTGTTTTTTATGTACTTAAAGGATCTATTTGGATTTAATTTTTATTAGTAATTACACATATTTTATGAGCTGTAGTGTGACATTTCAACACATGTGTATACTGTGTACTCTTCCAAGCAGTGTATTTGATATTTCCCCCTTTTTTGACATTAAATTATGATTGGATACTTGAAGCTCATTTCTTCAGTTTGTTCATAAAATGTATACTAGGTTATTGTGAACTGTAGTTACCCAACCATGCTGTATAACACTAGGGATTTATTTATTTGTTCTAGTTTTAATTTGGTACCCATTACCCAATCTCCCTTTATTGCCTATCACCCCTCCTTGCCGCTGTGAATTACTATTCTGTGTTCAGATGAAGTTCATTTACCTTCCACATATAAAAGAGAACTGCAGGTTTTGTCTCCCTGTGTCTGGATTATTTCATTTAATATGATTGCACACCAATTCCATCAATTTTGCTCCAATGACAGGACTTCATTCTTTTTACAGCTTAATAATACTTTGTTGTGTATATATAGGATGTTTTATTTACCCATTCATCTGATGATGGACACCTTGATTGGTTATGTATCTTGGCTGTTGTAAATAGTGCTGCAATCAACATGGTGGTTTAGTACAGGCATGATGGAAAACAATATGGAGATTTCTTAATAAACTAGAAATACTACTTCCATATGATCACATTACTGGACATAAATGTAAACAAATTAAATCATTGTTCTAAAATTCTTTTAGCCTTTGAAACATGATAAATAATAGAATAGTATGAGCTTGTGAAAGAGCTTTGCAAAATTTTATATGGTCTAAAAAACTTAGTGTTCTACTTTTAGAATAAATGCATTACTCCAATCTAACACTCTGAGGTATTATACACTAATTACTTTCCACCATCACTAGCTGTTTTAAGCAATCTTCTTTCTTTTTCCTGTAATTTTTGCAATAACATACTTTCAATTGACTTTATAATCACTTACTTAATGCAGGCCTAACAATAATGTTCAACAACTAAAACATTCCTGATGAATATAGATGCAAAAATCTTCAACAAAATAGAAGCTAATCAAATACAGCAACACATCACAAAGATAATCCATGCAAACCAAGTGAGATTTATCCCAGGGATACAGGAATGGTTCAACATATGTAAATCAATAAACATGATACATCAAATCAACAAAATGAGGGATAAAAACCATATGATTTTATCAATAGGTGCAGGCAAAGCATCTGATAAATTATGACATTTTGTCATGATAAAAACCTTAAACAAATTGATTATAGAAAGAACATATCTCATCACAATCAAGGCCATTTATGACAAACTCACAGCCAGCATCATATTGGAATGGGGAAAAGCTGGCAGCACTTCCACTAAGATTCAGAATCAGAAAAGAATGCCACTTTCACCTTTACTATCCAATATAGTTCTGGAAATTTTAGCTTGTATTAGGCAAGCAAAGGAAATCAAATGGATAAAAATTGAAAAGAAGGAAGTCAAATTATCCCCTGTTTTCAGATAATATGATCCTACATATACTGGAACCAAAAAAACCCATTAAGAGACTATTGAAACGCATAAGAGAGCTTCAAAAAAATTCAGATTATAAAATCAACACACAAAAATCAGTAGCCTTTGTATAAACAGATAATGCTATATCCAAGAAAGACTTTGTAAGATCAGTACTATTTACAACAGACACAAAAATTTAAACATTTTGGAATCAATTTAACCAGGGATATGAACCATCTCTATAATGAAAATTGCAAGACATTAAGAAAGAAATAGAAAACACTTTGTCTTTGTCCTTAGTGTACTGTACATTGTGATTTAATGCTATAACTAGTACTCAAACAGTATTTTTCACTTTATGTTTCTGTGTGGGAGCAAACTGTTGAAATCTTTACTTAATGTATGCTAAACTGATCTTCTGTATATAAAGAGAATTGAAAATGAATCTTGATGTGAATGGAAGGGGAGAAGGAGCGGGAAAGGGGAGGGTTGCGGGTGGGAGGGAAGTTATGGGGGGGGGAAGCCATTGTAATCCATATTCTGTACTTTGGAAATTTATATTCATTAAATAAAGTTTAAAAAAAAAGAAATAGAAGACACTAAAAAAGGAAATATCTTCTATGTTTGTGGATTGGCAAAACCATTAGCAGCAAAATGTTCATACTACCAAAGTGATTTACAAGAGATCCCAGTCAAAATACCAAGGACATTTTATTCATGTCTAGACAAATAATGCTAAAATTCATATGGAAATACAAAAGATCCTGAGTAGCTAAAGCAATCTTAAACAACCAAAGAAAAGTTGGAGCCATAACAATACCAAATTTCAAGACATACTAAAGGACTGTTACTATCAAAATAGACTGCTACTGGCACAAAAATAGACATATAGACCAATGGAAAATAATGGAAACCCCAGAAATTAAGCCACATATCAACAACCAACTAATCTTTGAGAAACAAACAGAACCAATCCCTGGAGAAAGGGAAGTCTCTTCAACAAATGATGTTGGAAAATTAGGCCTCTGTATGCAGAAATATGAAACAACTTATATCTTATACAAAAATCAACACACAATGAATTAAGTCTAAATTTTCAAAATGGTACCATCAAAGTACTAGAGGAAAATATTAGAGAAATTCTCAAGACATAGTAACGGGCAAAGAGTTCTTGAAAAAGACTCCAGAAAAATAGGCAATAAAAGTAAAAATAAACAAATGGGATTGTATTAAGCCTAGAAGTTTCTGCACAACAAAGGAAATACTCAGCAAAGTAAAGAGACAACAAACAGATACATCATTTAATACCCCTACAAATAAGTTGCATCACTTTCACGCACACATACATTATAAATATCTATGGCTACATACATACTTGAGTATATATCAGGATTATTACATTTCCACTTATTATATTTTAGAAGCTTGTTGAAATAAATGAGGCACCATATGGATGACTGGATCTGGAGTTATTTTTTGGTCTGGGATTTTTGACTCCAAGGTATTCACTTACTGCAAGATATACTGAGGATTTCTGTGTTCATCTGATTTTTCCAGTATGCCCTCAAGATCACTATTCATCCTTTTGTATCCTCTTCACTGCCTGAGAAAAACTCTCCTCAGATGCATGCTGAGATTGATGGCATATTCATTCCAGAATCACAGAAACAGTTCAGGAAAATGGAAGTCCTCTCCTGGGGCTGACACAGCATCAGTCATGGATGAACATACGTACAGTCCCCAACCCCTGCCTGCTGGAGCCAGCTCCTGCCAGAGCTCAGAGTACAAGTGTATCCAGGTCTTCTGAACTGTATTTTTTTTAATATTTTTATTTATTTATTTGAAAGTCAGAGCTACACAGAGAGGAGAGGCAGAGAGAGAGAGGCAGAGAGAGAGAGGCAGAGAGAGAGAGGTCTTCCATCCGATGGTTCACTCTCCAATTGGCTGAAACGGTCAGAGCTGCGCCGATCCAAAGCCAGGAGCCAGGAGCTTCCTTCAGGTCTCCCATGTGGGTGCAGGGGCCAAGGACTTGGGCCATCTTCTGCTTTCCCAGGCCAAGCTGGATCAGAAGAGGAGCAGCCGGGACTAGAATTGGCGCCCATATGGGATGCTGGTGCTTCAGGCTAGGGCGTCAACCCTTTGCGCCACAGCACCGGGCCCTGAACTCTATTGTTAATAACATCACAGTGGTAGCATGCAATCAGCCACTGTAAGAATATGGACACCATGGAAATAAGCAAAAACTTGGTGCACCAAAAACTTGGTACAGCCAGTTCACAAGATAGAACTCAGCCAGTTACTACCTGGCAGACTGATTCTATCAGTTTCTCTGACATTCAAAGGGCAGCACCCTGTGCTCAGAGGAAGAGTCATATTTTCAGTGATGAAATTGTTTTCCTTGCTCATTGAACTTCCACCAGCACCACCATTGCTGATTCTGATGATGCCTCATCTATTACTGTGATAACCCACACAGAGTTATATTTTGAATGAAGAAGTGTGACAATGGAGTTAATCACATGGTAGACACTGGGGTTTAAGAAGCCTCATTTCCCAGAAGCAGATAGCATAGTAGGAATGCTGGATGGCTGACAGTGGCTCAATGTCATTGCTACAATGTTGACAGGATTCTCAAGGGTTTGAGTTTTGTAATGTGCAGTATCCCCATATATGACAATAACAGGCAACATTTGGTGGAGAGTCTTCTGTAGTCAAAATGCTCCCATCCAAGAGTAAAGAAATGCGATTATTTGTGACCAATTTCACCAACAGTCTGCCTGAAGGGTCTTGAATTTTATCCTCATGCTCTAAGGGTTAGTGGATTTGGAATACCTCAAATAACAGTGAAATGCTTTGGCCAGGGACCCAATGAATATGAAACAATGACTACTTTCTTGACATTTTTAACATCAAATTGCCCAACTGGCATTATAGCAAAATTAAAGTTGAAATAAGAGTGGGAGTATAGAAGAAAAAAAAAAAATTTCTGTTTCTTTTACCAAGAAATGTGTAGAGTAATTGAATATTTAATATGCAGGGAAATCAAAGCTTAGATTGGTTAAATAGTTTGTACTGTGCCTCACAGCCAACTTTTGATTTATGGGATATTGGGTTGGAAGACATTGTATTTACATTGTCAATTTATTTCCCTATATACAACTACAACAAAGTAGTATTCCTTAAGATTAGATGGATTAAAAATAATAGTATTATTTTTCCCAAATATTCAAGAAAGTGTCTGGTAACTTTATTAATTTACTGTAACTGCTGACACAAAACTCTTAAATAAAATGAAGAAATCACTTTTAGGGGGCCTGCTGTGGCATAGCAGGTAAAGCCACAAATGGGTGCGGGCTCAAGTTCCTGCTGCTCTGCTTCTGATCCAGCTCTCTGCTGTGGCCTAGAAAACAATAGAAGATGGTCCAAGTGCTTGGGCCCCTGGACCCATGCGGGGAACCAGGAGGAAACTCCTGGCTCCTGGCTTCGCATCCACCCAGCTCTGGCCAGCGCTGTGGCATAGCAGATGGAGCTAGCGACTGAGGGGCCGGCATCCCATATGGGTGCTGGTTCCAGTCCTGGCAGCACCCCTTCTGATGCAGCTCTCTGCTGTGGCCTGCGAAAACAATGGAAGATGGCCCAAGTCCTTGGGCCCTTGCACCCGCGAGGGAGACCCAGAAGAAACTCTTGGCTCCTGGCTTCAGATTGGCTCAGCTCTGGCCATTTTGGCCACTTGAGGAGTGAACCATCGAATTAAAGACCTCTCTCTCTCTCTCTCTCTCTCTCTCTCTTTTTCTCTCTCTGCCTCTGCCTCTGCCTATCAGTAACTCTGCCCTTCAAGTAAATAAAAATAAATAAATAAAGGTGCTGTGGTGTAGTAAAGAGGCAGTAAAGCCAAGATCTGCAGTACTGGCATCCCATATGGGTGCTGCTTCGAGTCCAGGCTGCTCCACTTCGAATCCAACTCTCTGCTATGGCCTGGGAAAGCAGTAGAGGATGGCCCAGGTCCTTGGGCTCCTGCACCCATGTTCAAGACCCAGAAGAAGCTCTTGGCTTCAGGTCGGCACATTTCTGGCCTTTACGGACAATTGGGGAGTGAACCAGCAGATGGAAGACCTCTCTGTATCTCTGTCTCTCCTTCTCTCTCTCTGTAACTCGACTTTCAAATAAATAAATATATCTTAAAAAAACTCCATTATCTCCTATAAGTGACAAGTGCATTGCGAAATAAAAATAAAATTAAGAGAACTTTTTGCTTATTTTTTTCTAGCCCAGCACAAATTTATCACCCAAGCTTTAAAAAACCCAATCCTATAATTATTGCTTATCATGACTATGGAAGTAGCATGCTACGCACTGAGCTACTTCATTTAGACATAAACTGTGTCACTGCCCATTTAATGATTGGAGATCTTGTGTCACAATATGTCAGTATAAGTATATTGCACTCTTGGTCATGGTCTGGTGTCATCTTGTGAACTGAAAGTCTGCTCCCAGGACTACAGATTCCCTGGAAGGAATGGTTTGGTAAAAGGTGAAAGATTTATATGATCCGAAGAGAAACCAGAGTGGAAGGAATGGTTTAGGATGCACGGGTTCATATAAGCCTCTTTGGCTTTTAAATCTGCCCAATTATATACTGAAAGGGATTATGTCAATGTGGACATGCACTAGATTTGACCTAGTCAGCTGGCTTGTTTTTAGTATTTTTTTTTTTTTTACTTTCAATGCTAGTAAAAAATTAGTGAAAATTAAGCCTTCTCATCTAGGTTGAAAGAGTAAAGTATTTAATTATGTATAGTAATTAATTGATACACTTACACTTCACTGTGACTAAGTCAAAGCTATTGTCTATGAAAGCAGGGAAACATCAATGGGGATTTTTTTTATTTTTTTTTCTGTGCCAAAGATTGTCACAGAAATTTTGGATCCTAAAGTTGGTCTGGGAAGTGGTGGTAAATATCACAGAGACTGTCCTTTCTCTGAGTGGGACTGATGAAGTTTAGGTAAATTTAGTCAAATTAGAAAGATTTAATAGCAAAATAATTCAACATACAGGGACCATTTGGACTAATGTTAATGAAGATCCAATAGTGTGAAAATTCACATTGAATAGGTACTTGAAAAAAATTAGATAGGTGATTCATTTAATCTCACACCAAGGCTATACTACTAGTGTTATTGTACTTCCTTCTAAATAGGAAAATAACCTCATAAATATTTTTACTTACACAGTCTGGAGCACTATTCACAAGACAGGAAGTGAAACAAGTTACATTCATTCATGGATGAATGGATAAAGAAAATATCATAGATGAATACAATGCAATAGTATTAAGTCAAAAAATGGAATCTTGTAATTCTCAGCAACATGGATGGATGTGGAGCTTATTACATCATGTAAAATAAGCTATGGACAAAAAGACAAGCATCACATGATCTAATAGAAGTTAAAATTATACTGATCATTACCAAAAGTCTGGGACCATGAGGGAATGGATGATTGGGGAAAGATTAACAAGTACTTGTTTATTCTGACAGAGAGGTAAGAAGTTCTGGGTTTCTACTACACAGTAGGATGACTATGGATAATATTGTATATTCCTGTGTAAAGGAAACAAAGTAACTGGAAGGTAGGAGTTTACAATGTTTTCATCATAAAGAAATGTGAAATCTTTGAGGTGAGAGATATATTTACCTAGGTTGGGCATTTCACAATGTATTCCAGTCTCAAAACTAACATTGCACCCTATAAATATGCTGTTTTTCATTCTGTCAAATATTTTAATTTAAAAGAAAAAAACTAGCCTTAGGAAGGATCTCAGGCCTGGCTTGACCAACAAGGGATCCGGAGCAGAAGGAAGAGATGGAAAGCTACAGATGGCACGACTTTGACGTGGTGGATTGTTCTTGTTTTAATAACATGCTAAGATCTCACAGACCTCTTCCTCTTACGTTTCAGAGTAATAGCTTGAGGAATAAAACCCTTGGGGGTTCAGTAAAGAGGTAGCAAAGCTTCCTGAACAAACTGACTCGGAAGACACTTTACGCTGCGATAAACGTTTCTATTTCCGAACTCTTTAGAACTGTTCTTTGTGGCAAAAGAGCTTCCTAAGAACTCAGGTAATGAAATTTCCACAGTTATCTCTCTCCAAGGTAGGAGCATACAGGGGTAAATGTTTATGACTGCTGCATTATAAATTGGCAAACAGGATTAGAGAGAGTCTGGAGTGTATTCTTTTGGCACATCCACAGAACGGTTTCATCATGCCTCTTGATATTAAGAAAAATAAAAATCACTGAGAAATATTTTAAAATCTCAAACTTACAGAAATTGAATAAATTTTTACATAAATTGTTTTTATGCAAGTGTAAAATTGCATGAATATACTCATCAAAAATGATATTAAAGTTAAACTGGGTAAGGAAGTATTGTTTTACAATATATATGTGTATGTTTGGATGAGCACAGGACCTAAAAAAAATTATAATAATTCCAGGACTTGACTCAGCATGCATTTTAAGGTGATCTGGAAAGAGAAAGTTGACAAGGTCCATGTCAGGAAAGTTTTTTTTTAAAACTTTTATTTAGTAAATATAAATTTCCAAAGTACAGTTTATGGATTACAATGGCTCCCCCCCATAACTTCCCTCCCACCTGCACCCCTCCCATCTCCTGCTCCCTCTCCCATTCCATTCATATCAAGATTCATTTTCAATTATCTTTTTATACAGAAGATCAATTTAGTATATATTAAGTAAAGATTTCATCAGTTTGCACCCACACAGAACATAAAGTGTAAAATACTTTTTGAATACTACTTATAGCATTAATTCACATTGAACAACACATTAAGGACAGAGATCCTACATGAGGAGTAAGTACACAGTGACTCCTATTGTTGACTTAGCAAATTGACACTCTAGTTTATGGTGTCAGTAATCACCCTAGGTTCTAGTCATGAGTTGCCAAGGCTATGGAAGCTTTTTGAGTTCGCTGACTTCGATCTTATTTAGACAAGGTCATAGTCAAAGTGGAAGTTCTCTCCTCCCTTCAGAAAAAGTTACCTCCTTCTTTGATGGCCCGTTCTTTCTACTGGGATCTCACTCACAGAGATCTTTCTTTTAGGTGTTATGTGGGTTTTTTTTTTTTTTTTTTTTTTTTTTTTTTTTTTTTTTTTTTTTGCCAGAGTGTCTTGGCTTTCCATGCCTAAAATACTCTCATGTGCTCTTCAGCCAGATCCGAATGCCACAACTAACCAAGCACCAAAAAGGAAACCTGTTGAAGTGAAATGGACACTATGAGAAACAGTGACTTGATCAGCCCTTGTCCTGACTGTTGATGTACAGTTCAATACTTTATCCCTTTTAGTAGTTTTTTTTTTCTTTTTGTTCTACTTTATACTATTGGTTGAACTCTGTAATTAACACACAATTTTACTTAGGTGTTGAAATTTAACTGAAAAGTGATCCCTGTTAAATATAAGAGTGGGAATAAGAAAGGGAGGAGATGTACAATTTGGGACATGCTCAATCGGACTTGCCCCAAATGGTGGAGTTAGAAATGTACCAGGAGATTCCAATACAATCCCATCAAGGTGACATGTACCAATGCCATCTCACTAGTCCAACTGATCAATTTCAGTTCACAGTTGAGCATACTGATAGGTCTAAGAGTCAAAGGGATCACACAAACAAGTCTAGTGTCTGCTAATACTAACTGATAGAATAAAAAAGGGAGAGAATGATCCAACATGGGAAGCAGGATACACAGCAGACTCATAGAATGGCAGATGTCCTAAACAGCACTCTGGCCTCAGAATCAGCCCTTAAGGAAAGTTATTTTTAAAATACTTCATTGTATATATAATATCATATAAATAATAATCAAGGCTATGTATTTTGAAGGATTTATAATATTCAAAATATAACTCGTAAACTTGAAAGTATTTGTCGCTCCCCGTCTTCGTGGAGGAACGACACAGGACCTTGCGCTGTTCTTTTGTCTGCTCGGCCCTCCCCGGGTTTGCTGCTGGTCCTTCCTGGGTTGGCTACCGTCCCTTCCACCTCCGTGGAAGGGCGGTTCCCCCTGCCACATTCCCCACTTCCGCGGGGGAGCGGCACACCGCTGGCCGGCTCTCTTGGGGGCTGCACGGGTGTTCCTTCAGATAGATGTTCCTCTTAGATGTTCCTGGTGCATGTTGTCTCTCTCCTCCTTTATAGTCCTCTTCCGCCAATCCCAACTCGGCTGCCCACACGCCGAGTACGCTGCTCTCCTCCAATCAGGAGCAGGATCAGCTCCTGTAGGTCATCACTCAAGTTGGCAAGAGGCAGCTGCGTAGAAGCTGTTTTCTCCTCTCCCAGCGCCATATTGTGGGAGAGCAGATGCATAGAATAAGTCTTAATTCCAGTAACTTAGTCTAGTCCGAGTTGCTCCCCACAGTATTATTTCCTATAATCTGAAATGTTGCACAATGCTATTTTATAAAACTGAGAAGAAAGTTCCATTTATTATTAAAGTGGAATTTGTTATGTGAAATTTTAATGTCAGATTATAATGAAGCTATCTAGTATTCGCAAAACACTTATAAATACCACATAGCATGCCAAATCTTTAAGTCAAACTTTTGATCTAAGCGGCTTTAATATTTTAATATTATTTGCACACTAGTGCCTTCCCTCCCACCAAAAGTCAAAAAAAAAAAAAAAAAAAAAGGAAAAGAAAAAGTCCATGATCCAGAGCTCAGAACCTGTCAACCTATCATCTTACCTGACAAAGGATAACTGATCTTGTTTTTGGAATGACAACATAGTCAATCAATTGGTATTAAAATAAACAGGTTATCCTGGATAACCCACCTGGACTGTCATTCATTTCAAGGTCCTTAAATGTGGAGGACAAGGTCAGAGGCCAGAGGCAGAGTGACTCAATGTGAGAAAGATTCTCACAGCTGTGGATGACATTGGACAAGGAAGAAGGAGTGTAACTGACTGCTGAAAACTGACTACCCTACAACCACAGAAAGGAACACAGCCCTACAGACAGCTTTCCACCCCAGAAGGACACTTGTTAGATTACAACAATGTGAGATATCGAATCCCCTTCTTGTCAACCACTAACTTGTTGCATCAGCAATAGAAGACAACATGCTCAGGAAGCCGGGAAATCGACATTCCAGAGTGGGCAAGCCCACCTTGCAGCCAACGAAGTCACTGCAGCAGGATGCCTGAAGTTGTGCATTTGTCTTAACAAGTGAACAAAATAGTGATACCTGGAATGTCTAACACATGAACAGTAGCTAAGATAAAGTCCAGACAAAATAGAAGTGACCATGTTTATTGCTTACGTTATTTGAGACACTTTACCATGCCTCCTTATCAGCAATAATACCACATTTCATATTCTACAATGTTAGACAACAGTGAATAAACAGTGTTCATGTGTTAAAATAGAGAGTTCAGAATGATAGTGAAAGCAATGGACTTGGCTTTAGAAAAAATGTATTCTCGGATAAGCTTTGTCAGTTAGCCACTTTAAATATTAAGTACATTTGTTAGATTCTGATGTATGAAATAAGAACCCACAATTCTTTTAACTACAGTGTAACTATTTATTCCCTTTTGTACTACAGCAACTATTAGATGTTGTAAAACAGAGGTTACATTTAATTGACATAGTTTATTGCTCATATATTCTGGTGTTTTTGAACAGCAAATCAATGGAAATGTAGATTATTTCTGCATTAACATAAATAGTTTGTCTAATTTTTCAAAATTCTAGGCAACTTACTCATTCTAAGTAGACTGTTTCTCATCAAACTTAAAATGACATGTGGTTGATCATGAAAATTTTAAATTAAGATAGCTTCATTTTTCTTTTTAAAATATTTTAAGATTTATTTCATTTATTTTAAAGGCAATTACAGGGGCTGGCACTGTGGTGCCGCGGGTTAACACCCTGGCCTAAAGCGCAGACATCCCATATGGGCGCTGGTTTGAGACCCGGCTGCTCCACTTCCGATCCAGCTCTCTGCTATGGCCTGGGAAAGCAGTAGAAGATGGCTCAAGTCCTTGGATCCCTGCACCCACGTGAGAGACCTGGAAGAAGCTCCTGGCTCCTGGCTTTGGATCAGCGCAGCTCTGACCAGAGCAGCCATCTGGGAAGTAAACCATCAGACGGAGGACCTCTCTCTCTCTGCCTCTCCTCTCTCTCTGTAACTCTGACTTTCAAATACATAAATAAATCTTTTTTTTTTAAAAAAAGCAGTTACCAAGAAAGGTCTATACACACACAGAGAGAGAGAAAGAGAGAGAGAGAGAAAGAGAGAGAGAGAGATCATCCATCTGCTATTCACTCCCCAAATAGCCCCAGTGGCCTGGGCTGGGCCAGTCCAAACCTCAGAGCCAAGATATTCATCCAGGTCTCCCACATGTATTACAGGAGCACAAGTACTTCAGTCATCTCCCACTGCTTTCCCAGGCACATTAGCAGGTAGATGGAATGAAATGGAGAAGCCAGGACGTGAACCAGCACTCGTGTGAGATGAAGCTTAGCAGGTGGCTGCTTAACCTGCTGTGCCAAAATGGTGGCCCCCAAGTCTTTACTTTTGAGCCAAACTTTATGTTCTGAAGTTCATAAGAACAACCCATCCTCCTATTAAGGTAAGACCACTGAAGTGTTTCCTCTGTTAATGATGAAACGTGCAGTAATTTATATTTTATTACTGAGACAGGAAATATTTCAATAACCACTCTCATCAATTGTTCATGTGATTATCACATTTCTAATCTCTTTTTCATTTTAGTCTTAATATCAATTTTTGGTAAAAATGCAATTTTAATATTTACTATAGATATATCACTTTAGTCTACTGTAGAGTCCTGGGTTTGAGTCTCTCCCATATTTTAGATTTAGATTTAGATTACTATACCAGTATCATTCATAATTGTTGTTACAGCTTTTCTCCCTTCAGTTACTGAAGCTTTTTTTTTAACTTTTATTTAATGAATAAAATTTCCAAAGTACAATTTATGGATTACAATGGCTTCCCCCCCATACCGTCCCTCCTACCCACAACCCTCCCCTTTCCCACTCCCTCTCCCCTTCCATTCACATCAAGATTCATTTTCGATTATCTTAATATACAGAAGATCAGCTTAGTATACATTAAGTAAGGATTTCAACAGTTTGCTCCCACACAAACATAAAGTGAAAAATAAAAGATGATTTTTTTAAATGATGATGAAATCAGATCAGACCTATTGTCATGTTTAATCCCAGTGAGAGTCAAGTTGGGAGTTGATAATTTCTTTTTTTTTTTTTTTTTACAGAGGATCAGTTTAGTATGCATTAAGTAAAGATTTCAACAGTTTGCACCCCCATAGAAACAAAAAGTGAAATATATTGTTTGAGTACTCATAATAGCATTAAATCTCAATGCACAGCACATTAAGGATAGAGATCCTACATGAGGAGTAAGTGCACAGTGACTCCTGTTGTTGACTTTACCAATTGACACTCCTGTCTATGGCATCAGTAATCTCCCTATGCTCCAGTCATGAGTTTGCAAGGCTATGGAAGCCCTCTGAGTTCTCCGATTCTTATCTTGTTTAGACAAGGTCATAGTCAAAGTGGAGGTTCTCTCCTCCCTTCAGAGAAAGGTACCTCCTTCTTTGAAGGCCTGTTCTTTCCACTGGGATCTCACTCGCAGAGATCTTTTGCCAGAGTGTCTTGGCTTTCCATGCCTGAAATACTCTCATGGGCTTTTCAGCAAGATCCGAATGCCTTTAGGGCTGATTCTGAGGCCAGAGTGCTATTTAGGACATCTGCCATTCTATGAGTCTGCTGAGTATCTCACTTCCCATGTTGGATCACTCTCCCCTTTATTTATTCTATCGGTTAGTGTTAGCAGGTACTAGACTTGTTTATGTGCTCCCTTTGACTCTTAGTCCTTTCATTATGATCAATTGTGAACTGAAATTGATCCCTTGGAATAGTGAGATGGCATTGGTACATGCCACCTTGATGGGATTGAATTGGAATCCCCTGGTATGTTTCTAACTCTACCATTTGGGGCAAGTCAGCTTGAGCATGTCCCAAATTATACATCTCTTCCCTCTCTTATTCCCACTCTTATGTTTAACAGGGATCACATTTCAGTTAATTTTCAACACTTAAGAATAACTATGTATTATTTACAGAATTAAACCAGTCATATCAAGTAGAACAGATAAAAAAACTACTAAGAGGGATAATGTATTAAGTTGTTCATTAACAGTCAGGGCTATGCTGATCAAGTCACCATTTCCCATAGTGTCCATTTCATTTCAACAGGTTTCCTTTTTGGTGTTCAGTCAGTTGTCACCGATCAGGGAGAACATATGGTATTTGTCCCTTTGGGACTGGCTTAATTCACTCAGCATGATGTGTTCCAGATTCCTCCATTTTGTTGCAAATGACTGGATTTCGTAGTTTCTTACTGCGGTATAGTATTCTAAAGAGTACATATTCCAAAATTTCTTTATCCAGTCTACCATTGATGGGCATTTAGGTTGGTTCCAGGTCTTAGCTATTGTGAATTGAGCTGCAATAAACATTATGGTGCAGACCATTTTTTTTTTGTTTGCCAATTTAAACTCCTTTGGGTAAATTCCAAGGAGTGAGATGGCTGGGTCGAACGGTAGGGTTATCTTCAGGTTTCTGAGGAATCTCCAGACTGACTTCCATAGTGGCTTGACCAGTTTGCATTCCCATCAACAGTGGGTTAGTGTCCCTTTTTCCTCACATCCTCGCCAGCATCTGTTGTTGGTAGATTTCTGCATGTGAGCCATTCTAACCGGAGTGAGGTGAAACCTCATTGTGGTTTTGATTTGCATTTCCCTGATTGCTAATGACCTTGAACATTTTTTCATGTGCCTGTTGGCCATTTGGATTTCCTCTTTTGAAAAATGTCTATTGAGGTCCTTGGCCCATCTCTTAAGTGGGTTGTTGGTTTTGTTTTTGTGGAGTTTCTTAAATCTTTGTAGATTCTGGTTATTAACCCTTTATCTGTTGCATAGTTTGCAAATATTTTTTCCCATTCTGTCGGTTGTCTCTTCACTCTCCTGACTGTTTCTTTTGCAGTACAGAAACTTCTCAATTTGATGCAATCCCAATAGTTGATTTTGGCTTTGACTGCCTGTGCCTCCCGGGACTTTTCCAGAAATTCTTTGCCTGTGCCAGTATCTTGTGGGGTTTCTCCAGTGTTCTCTAGTAACTTGATGGTGTCAGGTCGTAGACTGTCTGCCAGGCCACATCTCCTAATGTGTTGACTGCTTTTTCTTGATAATCAGCGATCAAGATGCATTCTTCTTCAAGACCCTGAACTGTTCATTTCTTGTCACTACCATCAGAATTCTCAACTGAAGCAAAACACACATCAGTCTCTCCTCCAACCCCAAAAAATATTATCCAGACTAAAATGCCAACATTCCTAAGTTTGAAAAATCCCAGTCCATCAGTTCTCCTTAGGCAAACATAGCTCCCAGAACCTAAGTCACAGTCTATGTCTGATCATATTATAATCTTTCATAATTCTCCCCACATCTGTAATCTGAGACTCAAACCTAAACATCCACCTGCCTGTCAATGCGTCCAACTGGGTTTCACAGGCATCTATGACGATCTGTGTCCAAATATAAATGCACAAACACCATCTTTGTTCCTTCTTCAAATGGTTACTTCCCCAAGGAATCTACATTGTAAGTAGCACCAACATTGATGAATATGTTAGATGTTCAAGTTAAATAAATCTCTCCTAACAACTGTTTTCCACTACTTCAACCAATATGTTGATTTTTTTAACCTCAGAAATACTTAACAATGCTTTTTATTTGTTGGTATGCTTTCTTGACTACCTTCTTCAATCAATAACATTATCTTACATCTCTTAGATAATATGCACCTGCATCTGGTCTCTAAATACCCAATCAATGATGTGTGTTTCTAATTCAATTTATTCACAGCAAATGGGGGAAGTTTTAATTTATGATTTTGCAGTATCTTAAAGCAATGTGATGTCTTCTCAGTGGTCTTAAAAAAATACCCAAAATATTTAACATCGCCCCAAACTGAAAAGCAAATTTAGTCTCCACTTATCTCCCCAGTTATATCTGATAATACTTTATCAACCTGCAACTACATCAAGATGGAGTACCTCAAATTTTCCTGGAAAGAACTTTCATCTTTCCAACATCAAGGTCCTGTGAATGCACAGCTCCTTCTTTCTGAAGATGTCTCCTAAAATGTCTTACCTCTAACTACTGATGCTACTTTAGTTCCCCTAAGAAAGCCTGCTTGACCTATGTTAGTAATATAAACACAAATTTGTTACTATGGCTCTATAGAAGGCACATGGGAGTCAGTTTCTCCAGTTATCATGAAAGTATCCTCAGGACCAGTTCTTCTGGCGTCCCCACGGAGGCTCGGCTTTCTGGACCTCTCCAGAGTGATTGCTGACTCATTCCTTGGTTCAAGGCTCCATACCATGTGACCTTCTTCCCTCTACCCGCAAATCACATCAGCTTCTGTATTCTGAGTGCACATGTAGAAGGGTACTGCATTACTTGTGGGAAACTGGGTTAAAAGATTGGTTTATTTTCTTGTAAAAACATGTTTAAATCCATGAGGTTCTTTTTTTTTTTCAATATTATACAATGTGCATTTTGAAGACCCTTGCCCTATATACACAGATTTGGGGGAATAAAGAAAAACTTTCACACTTTTCCGCTGCAATGAACTTCTCTATTAGATAGCCTCATACTATATCAAGCCCAACAGAGTACTGAGGGGTAGTCTTCCTATCACAGTTTAAATTTAATCACACTTGCAAAGTCCTTTTACTTTGGTAGATTCTGTAATCTTGGTTCCCAGGATTTAGGATGTGGATTTTCAGAGGCCCCTATTCAGCTTATCACTACTTCTCAGGATAAGTTAGATTCTTGGACCCCTATATTCACATTGAAGAGGTAATGATATCAAAACAAATCAGTATCTGGTCATTTACTCTTATATTCCTAATAGTGCAGGAGGTGGCATATATTGTTTATTTGTTGAATGATAAAGGTCATTGTTATGGATGAATTATAATTACTCATCGATGAGTGGTAGAAACTAGTAAAATAACAAAAAGAGGAGTCATTTCAGAATATCTTATGTTTCTCCCAACTTGAAAGTGTAAGTATGTCTGAACAGAAGTTTAACTAGCAAAATTAACTATCTAAACTTCCATTTGCTTTTCTGGTCGTTAAAATTAAGTACTTTAGCAGAAATATAACTATATCACCTAGTTTAAATATATGATTCAAATATTTAATATTTTTGAACTTTTGAAATTGTTTACTTTTTGTTCAATTTGTTCTCATATTATTTTATTTGCAAATCAGATATAATATTGTTTACTTCCCTAAAATAGAGATAATGTTAGTAATAAGTACTTTGTAAATTGTATAGTGAATATGATGAGAAATGACAAATTTCTCCTAAATTTTAATGTGCATTCATTATGTTTAAAATAAATAATGTCAATAGATATTTTTCATTTGGATGGTTCCTCATTTGGTTACTGAACATGTGTCATTTTGGAATAAACACACTGCAGAAAACAGTCATTTCAGTACATCTGGATATATTTACAAAAATAGCTGGGCATCAACATGCTGTGGGTACATTTGCTAATGAGTAGCTGCAAGCTCTCACTATCTAAATCCCCATTTATTCAGTGAGTTATCTTGGATATAAGCTCAATCCTGCATTATACCTCATAAAGCCATTGGATATGCATAAATAAAATATACTCTCAATAGATCTTTCACATATTTCTAATCATTGTTTTCAGTGGAAAATTAAGATACTATTGATGTAAGTATAATTTGAGATGAAGTTCTCCTGTCTCCAGAAAGTCTTATTCAACAATGCACATCTGATTTTTAATACAGTTCTTGTGGTGCATTTCTGGTGGATGCGTGAGTGTCTCCTTAGAGTTTGTGTTGATGTTTTTGTATGGCCAGAGGTACTTAAACTGGATCTGAAGCTGCACTAACACTGCACAGCTCTCTGCCCAGTGACCAGGCACCTTAATCAGTGATACTTAAACTGTATGTATGTGTGTTTATGACGCAAAAAATGGGCACTTTATGATGTGATTTACACCCATTTAACTTTTCTCTACATTATGACAAGAAAACATTATCTGAATTTCTGGAATCTTATATGCTGGTGCTGCTGTTTGATTTTTGCTTTAATACTTGTTGCAGTTTAAGTTTTGAATGTATGTGATGGTAATTCACTATAAATTTATGTGTCACACGCTTAGGGAATTCATATTATGTGATAAATTGTAAAATATCAGTTTAGGTAACACACTAACATGACAGCACACTTTAATGAATAAAATCAAATTACATATCAATACACCAGCATTTTGGCTACCACACATCTGATTAGTTAGATAGGAAAAGACTAAAGCTGATTAGAGATATAACAAGTCTTTCCACAATTCTAACAAAGGAGAAAAAGTTAAATGGAACGACAATAAAGCAAAATGCCTAAAACAGAATAGGTAGATAGAAAAGTCAGTTTACAAAAAAAGATTTAAGAACTTGATAACTTATGTGATGCAGACGATGTACGGGGGAAACAATTTGGGAATCATGGTATAAGGTAACTATAGGTTCTACTCTAACAGAAGTTTAGCAAGATTTGCCACAAAAAATCATGGACAATAGAACAGATTTGGTAGCATTCGCTTTGTGTCTAATTACTAACAGACTTGAAAATGACACAATCATAGATTGTGGAAATAATATTTATTCTACACTGAGATATTTGACATAATTTTATTTTATCTTTTCTGAATTATGTTCATCTTTCCAATATTCACCATAAATTTTAATGTTAATTAATAGTGAGAACTTATCTTTTTTTTTTTTTTTTTTTTTTTTTTTTTTTATTTTTTGACAGGCAGAGTGGACAGTGAGAGAGAGAGACAGAGAGAGAAAGGTCTTCCTTTGCCGTTGGATCACCCTCCAATGGCCGCCGCTGCAGCCGGCGCACCGCGCTGATCCGATGGCAGGATCCAGGGTCCAGGTGCTTTTTCCTGGTCTCCCATGGGGTGCAGGGCCCAAGCACCTGGGCCATCCTCCACTGCACTCCCTGGCCATAGCAGAGAGCTGGCCTGGAAGAGGGGCAACCGGGACAGAATCCGGCGCCCCAACCGGGACTAGAACCCGGTGTGCCGGCGCCGCAAGGTGGAGGATTAGCCTATTGAAATAGTGAGAACTTATCAAAAGCAGAACCTAATAAAACATTCATTTTAATTCTACAAATGATATACTTGATGCATTACCCAGTAGTTATATTTTATAACATATAATAGCTCTGAATTATGATAGCATACTACATCTGAAAAAGGTATTGTCACTCCCAGAATCACGAGTATGTCTTAATGAATTAACACATTAACCGATAACATGGTAGCCATGCATGTGTGTGCATAAACAGGCATGTGTCTCTGTTTGTCTGTCTACCCATCTGTCATCTATCTAGCCCTATATGCGTATAGCAGTAGACACATTGGTTAATCAATTGACACTATTCCTAGCATACTTAAGTCCATACCTGTTAAATAATTTCATGTACATTTAATAGCTCTTTGAATTTGAGGAATGAAACATGCTTATTTACTGAAATACTCTGAATGTTCATACCCCCCCCCAAATTCTTATGTTGGGGTCTTGGCCACAATCAATCACGGGGATATTGAAGGAGATTTGTCGCGATGGTGGATCCCTCCGGACTGGGATTAATGACTTATGAGAGAGGCTGGTGGGGACTTGCTCAGCTTCTCACCACGTGGGGGAGTTGCTAGAAGCTATGTCTCTGCAGCATGTGTGAGTCCTGAGCCGTGGATCTGTTCTCACTTTCCTCTTGATCTCTGAACAACAAATCCATGGCATTTATAAACGACCAGGTCTAAGGTATTTTTTATAGGAGCCCAAAACATAAATTCAAAAACAACTAAAATTGGGATGCAAAACATTAAAAATTTTTCCCAACTACCTGTATCAACTAAAATAGAAGCACACAGATCTAAAGTTCACCAGCAAAATTCTATTAGCTTTCTTTTTTTTTATTTGTTTATGTTAAAATTTCACAATAACATGTACTATTTGTGCATTTTTAAGGGTACAGTGCAATCTGCACCACAGCATGAGCCTAATAGTTGAGTATCAGATGTCCCTACGTGAGGGATCAAACTGACATCATTATTTCCCTTTAGTGACCCCATAGCAGAAGAAAGGCAGCATCCATTTTATGTATCAAACAAATCAATTCCCATCCCTTAGCTACATTCTTATGAAATCCATTCAGCTGCAGCTAAGTGGTTGGATCCAAAGAACAACATTCCAAGTTAAATAGCCAGATACAGAAACACCATTGCCACATGTGCTCTTTCATATGTGGAAACCAAAATAAATAAATAAATAAATAAATAAATAAATAAATAAAACAAAAAGCTAACTACCTAAATAAAGACAATCAGAACACAGAATGGTAATGATCAGAGGCTTAGAGTGGTAGGAGGGATAGGAGGAGTATGACTTAAAAAATAAGAGACTCTGAGCATGGTGCATTAATTAAGATAAATATGTCACACTAATATAAGACGCTAACCTTAGGGGAAACAGGGTGTGGAATATATGGAAACTCTTTGCACTACTTCACCATTTTTGTTTTGTAAATTTAAAGCTATTATGACATCAAAAATTAAGAATGATTTTTTTTTTTTTTTTTTGGCAGGCAGAGTGGACAGAGAGAGAGAGACAGAGAGAAAGGTCTTCCTTTTGCCGTTGGTACACCCCCCAATGGCAATTGTGGCTGGTGCGCTGAGGCTGGTGCACCACACTGATCCAAAGCCAGGAGCCAGGTGCTTCTCCTGGTCTCCCATGGGGTGCAGGGCCCAAGGACCTGGGCCATCCTCCACTGCCTTCTCGGGCCACAGCAGAGAGCTGGACTGGAAGAGGAGCAACAGGGACAGAATCCAGCACACCAACTGGGACTAGAACCCGGTGTCCCTGTGCCACAGGCAGAGGATTAGCCTATTGAGCCATGGTGCAGGCCAAAAATGATTTTTTTAAATAATTAAATTTTTGTGGTTTCAAAGAGTACTCATTCAAAGTAAAAAACTTATTCCTGGAATGCATTTTGAAATGTCTAAAGGTAACATCAAATTGTTAATTTCCAAGTAGTATTTTTTAAATGCATGTTTATAGAATACAAATGATTCGATATATTGACTTTTGGGAAGCAACAACTGGTATTGTGACTTAATTATGGCTCCATTTTGAATATTTTATTTTCTTTCTGCAAATTATTTTCCAAATATGGTACAAGAAAATGAAACAATAGAAAAACAGACAATGCAGGGAGGGTAGCTTTGTAGGTAGCCTCATGCTGTAATGTAAATATTTTTATATTTATTTTATAGTTTAAAATGGAAGCATACTGAAATATTATTTTTAGCTTATGGTCTTTTTTTTTTTTTTTTTTGACAGGCAGAATTAGACAGTGAGAGAGAGAGAGAGAAAGGTCTTCCCTTTTCTGTTGGATCAACCCCAAAATGGCCACCACTGCCAGCTCACTGCACCCATTGGAAACCAGGGGCCAGGTGCCCCCTCCTGGTATCCCATGCAGGTGCAGGGCCCAAGGACTTGGGCCATCCTCCACTGCCTTCCCAGGCCACAGCAGAGAGCTGGACTGGAAGAGAGGCAACTGGGACAGAATCCGGCGCCCCGACCGGGACTAGAACTTGGGGTGCTGTCACCGCAGGCGGAGGATTAGCCTAGTGAGCCGCGGTGCTGGCCGTTTATAATCTCTTAAACATCAAAGGTGTTTCTCTTTTCTTCAGTTCTCTGAGATGTGTGAGGGACAATAGAAGAAGATTAAAATGAGTCTGATCCGGTGCCGCGGCTCACTAGGCTAATCCTCCTCCTTGCAGTGCCGGCACACTGGATTCTGTCCCGTTGGAGACCATGAGAAGACCATGGGAGACCATGAGAAGCACCTGGCTCCAGCCATCGGATCAGCGTGGTGCACCGGCCGCAACGCACCGGCCGCGCCAGCGATTGGAGGGTGAACCAACAGCAAAAGGAAGACCTTTCTCTCTGTCTCTCTCTCTCACTGTCCACTCTGCCTGTAAAAAAAAAATAAATAAAAAAAATTAAAAAAAATGAAATAAAATGAGTCTGGGAAAGTGAGTGGCTCACTGCTGGTCTACCCAATGTCCCCAACCCCCAGGAAGTCAGACAGGGACTTTCACTCTGACTTTCAGAAAGCTGTCCTGCAGTTGTCTGATAGACTCATGCATACTCCCAGCCTAATCTGTTTACTTCAGCAGGGTTCCTCATTTATTCCTGCATGAAATGAATGGCATTGAATAGATAATGACCATGAACCATACCTGGCCCTTTAATCTACATATTTCCAAGTCTCTCCCTGAAAGAGGGAGCATTAATTCATACCCAGTCTTAGTTATGTAACTCAGGTCAGACCTCCACTAACTCACACTGAATTCTCATGCACGAAGAAGCAGTGTGGTCTGGGAAGAGTTCCAACAACAATGATCTGTCAGACACATCAAAGCTGTCTCATTACGTGACAGTATGTCTGGTACAGATGATATTTTCAGATTTTGGTAAAGATCTCATGACTCTTAGATTTTATTCTTTCTGACTACGATCCCTAGAAGTTCCTAAATGTCCTTTTTTGTGAATATAGTCCTATTATATATTAACTTTATTGATATGGAATTAATTATCTGAAATAAATCTAATTTGCTAAATTAAATGAAAATTACAATAGGATTTCATATATGGCTAAATGATTTATACAGTAAAATTTTATGTAGGATCAATTACTTAGCAATTAAGTCAGTAATTGGAAAAATTTGAATTAAAACAGAAATAATGTATGTAAAATTATTTATCCCACTAATTGTTCACTGTTCACTATTTTCTTAATACCAGTCTACCCGTTTCATGGCTTAATTCCTTGCTCAGTCACTATACATATTCCTTTTTTTTTTTTTTTTTTTTTGACAGGCAGAGTGGATAGTGAGAGAGACAGAGAGAAAGGTCTTCCTTTTTTGCCATTGGTTCACCCTCCAATGGCCGCCACGGCTGGCGTGCTGTGGCCGTTGCACCGCGCTGATCCGAAGCCAGGAGCCAGGTACTTCTATGGGGTGCAGGGCCCAAGCACTTGGGCCATCCTCCACTGTACTCCCGGGCCACAGCAGAGAGCTGGCCTGGAAGAGGAGCAACCGGGAAAGAATTCGGCGCCCCAACCGGGACTAGAACCCGGTGTGCCGGTGCCACTAGATGGAGGATTAGCCTAGTGAGCTGCGTCGCCGGCCTACATATTCCCTTATAAACCTTCAACTGCTATGCTTGCCTCTTTGCTGTGTTCCCTTGGTAGGATCTGCCTCTCTCATTGCACCCCATTTGTCCCTTATAATTGAAAATGGCTAGCAACACACACACAAGTGTCATCAGTAACCTCCACTAAACACCTGATGTGGTCAGAAGTCTCCCAATATTTCTCTTATTCATTCACTTCCTCCTTTCCAATGCTTCTGCAATCCTCATACCCCGTCAAATTACCCTAATGACGACCTTGTTCTCATCTTACTGAGGCCTGTTACAGGAATCTGTTCTGCTATGTAGGTACGCACTCGCGAATTTCCTTTCTCACTATTGCTGTAGGAAATTATGGCAGTATCTGGAAATGGTATCCTTTTACATAAGAAAACATTCTGGTTTTCCAACTGAAGAACATTTTTGGCAATTTCTTCTCCTCTGCATTGTTAAGTCAATTCATTTGGATTTTGATCAACATCAAAAATTCTATCATTATTCTGAAGTCCAGCCAAATTGCTCTAATCATATTTATACAATGTTAATTCCTTATTCTTCATCTCATTTGATTCATTACCAGCATTTGGAACAATTGATCAATATCCTATTCTTGATTGATTCATTTCCTGGCAGTTGGGCTGCAATGTCCTTGGTTTCTCACTCATCATTCTCTCTAATCCTACTGAGTCCTCGTGATTGAGTTTAATATCTGCCTGACCCATACATATAGACTGCTCAGAGGCTTAATTATTTTGTGTCTTCTATTTGTATTTATTCTAACTCTCATTACTTCAGTGATTATACTTAATCTCATGACTTGCTAAACATCTCAGAATTTAAATCACTCAAACTGATTATCTGCTCTAAATGAACAACAGAAAAACACCTTTTGTCCTGATTTTTAACCATGACAAATGTTCCTAATACAATAGCTTGTAGATATTACTAATCCTTTCAATCAATTATAATGACTCAACACCCAGACATTAAAGCCAGCAGTTGGAGATGGGGAGGACAGAAAGAGGCACAGTGCAAACAATAGGTAAAAAGAAAATGGGCTTAAAGCAACCACATTATGGGTGAGGAGCTGAGACAAATAAATGCTGCAACTTAAAGCCAAAGTTGACTTCCCAACATTAGTAAAATTGAGGGAGTCGTTGAACATTGTACCATAAGACTTAGTGTTGTTGAGTTAACTTTTTGTCTTCAGGAAGACTTGGAGCTCTGGTAACAGTCCGCGGGCCAGCAAAAGAATGAAATGCCCCCTCTAGTGATCTAGAACATGCTTAGATTCAAATAATTTCAGAAAGTGTCCTGAACCGACTCATCCACAGTGCTTATCAAAAAAGATACTGGTTGATGGTTTGTACCTTGCTCCATCTGCATTTGCGTTCTTCTGCTGCACAGTGTTCTTAACCTTAACAGTACACCCTGTGGAAACACATGCGTTCTTTTAGTACCCCAACCTGTGGAATTATAGCAGTTAAAACTGAAACCAGGACACACTGAAATGAAAACTGGCTCAGTAACCACAATGCTGGCTAAGGCCTTGGAAGAAAGATGAGTAGAGAGGAGACAAGGCACGTCAGACGCCAGCATTGGGCCATTCCATCCTCAATCCAGAAGCTTCCAACATGTGACAGCTGACAGGGAAAAGCATATCATGGAAACATGAGGTCAGAGTACAGCTCCATGGATGACTAAAAAATCAGTCACAGAAGAATCCAGACAGGAATGTGTTATCTTGTTTATTAATTTATTTTTGGTTACCTCGGAAAAGAACCGAAAGGATCTAGACCCAGCATAGACATCAATACTTATGCAACACCTGCCTCATGATTTTAAATTTGTCTTCCCATCACAGCTCTATCCTCAAGATTCCTTCTTTGGATGTGATATGTTCAGTTCCACAGGTGCAAAATTGACAGCAGTCACTTATTGAAGTACCTGTGTTACTGGAGAATGGCAGGGTTCTTGTCTTCGTGCAAGAAAGAATTCAGGCTTGAGACAGAGAGTAGTGGGAGGTAAAATAGCAAGGTTTATTAGGGATGGGACATCCATAAGAATGGATGGGCACCTCTCCAGACAGGACCTGAGAGAGAGTGCACAGTTGCTCGGACTTGGGGGAGGAGCAAGGTTACATGGTTGAGTGGAGAGATTACACCTGACCAGGCCAGGTGGGCGGCTCAGCAGAGAGGCAGAGGGCTGAGCACGCAGTCCGGTTGAGGCCGGGGTTTTTAAGGAGATGGTCTTTGTCTTCACACATCTCCTCCTGAAACAAAGGATTTTATGGCTGTAAATATTAAGAAGCTCCTATCTGAGTTTTCCCTGAAGGTATCAGACAGGAGGAAGGCTAGCTGGCGCCGTCCTGAGTCTAGAGGAAGGGTGAGCAGGACCCCCTAGAGAATGGGGATCAGGAGCAGGGTGTTTGAGATGCAGATACTGGGCTGCATCTGGGAGATTGTGGAAGATTTGTCAGGCAGAAGGGGCGGGGACCCCCACCTGGCAGATTATCTGGTAGGAGGGGGCAGGGCAAGACAACTTTGAGATGCAGATGCATATGCTGGACATAGACGTCTTCTCTTTAGGCCTGTCACACACACATGAGCTCATATCTGACTTCCTACCTAACACCTGCATTTAATTTTCATGTACTTTGTGTTTTTAGTGCATTGAAAATTTATTAAAATAAAATACCAAACATGGGTTATACCCCACGTTGTAGAAAGAGGCAATGATTTTCTTTTCAAGTTCACACCTCTGTGTATTTGAATAGCTAACACCTGTCAGATATTTAAGGGAAAATAATTACAAGAACAGAAGTCAAATGAAAAATGACAAAAATAAGAGAGAGCTGGCAGACATTTGGCTTAGTGTCTAACACATCAGTTAAAACACCTTCAACCACATCAAATCTGGGCTTGCCTCCACCTTCTGACTCCAGCTTCCTGCTAGTGCAGTCCATGGGAGGAACATGTGATGGTTCCAATATTTGGATCCCTGACACCCATGTGGGAGACCAGGATTGAGTTCCTCGCTCCAAGCTTTGACCAGGCCTGGCTTCACTGTTGTGGTCTTTTAGGAGTGAACATCTGAGAGATTTCTCTCTGACAGTCTTTCTCTCTCCCTCTCTGTGGGTGTCTCTGTATGTGCTTATGCATTTCTATCTGTAATGAGTTAAACGCATTTTAAAAAGAACTTCGTATTCACACTGATCAGAAGAAATACCAGGGACCTGAAGGAGTAAAGAAAAATCATTTACAAGTCTATAATTGTTTCATAGAAGATATTCCATGTGTGAACAAATCTTTACTATGAAATGATAAGAAAAGATTGAAAATAAAGATTCAGACATCTAGAAGAAGATACATAGGGAAATGTTTAAGTCAAGCTAATTAGCATATCTACTATGTCCTTTACCTATTATTTTCATTGTGAGACATTTGAAATTTACTTTAATTGTTTTAAAATGTATCTTATTATTAACCAGAGTCACCAAGCTGTGCCACATATCTCAATGCATATTCCTCCTATCTGTACCCTTGGTCTCAAAACGCCTCACTTACTCCTTCCCTACCCAACCTAACCTCTGATAGCCTTTATTCTGTTCACATGTTATACACACTTATCGAAACATCATGTTGTATCCATAAGTGTATGCAAGTATGATTTGGCAAATGAAATAATATTTTAAAAATCTCAAAAATGAAAATTCCAGTGGGATGTTTAAATTAAAGTTGAGGCAAAATCCTAGATACTCAAATAGACAAGTGGCAAGATTATAAAAGGGAAAAATAGATATTAAATAAGGAAATTGATTCAGGAAATTCTAAGTGAATTTTTATTATACTAGAGATTTTAAAAAATACAAATTAAGAAGTAAATTCTCAAATATTTCACCAAGAATATGTCGTAGATCTTGTTTACCTGAAAATCTGCCTGGAGAAGTGGGTTGAGAGGACTCCTCACTGAGGAGAATCATCATGAAATTCAGAATCCTGGGCACGGAGATGCCACCACTGCTACGTGGAGAGGAGAAAAAACGCCTTGCAAACACAAGCTGAGAAGTCACGATGACATCTGGCTTCTCAAAGAGCAATTTCAGTTTAATGTGTGTCAGACGTAATCCATCAATATTCCTAATAATTACCATTTTTTAAATTTCTGCACTCAATACAATTAAAAATCAAGTGTGCAGATTGAAACCCTGACACTTGAGGTACTCAGAGACTGCTCCACTTATCATAATCCGTCCTTAGAGGAACATTGTCATATGTGCTCTATCAAAAGAAGATTAAAGTAAAAAGAGGAAATAATACAGTGTAAGTTACGTCAACTGGTGTTGGTCTTTGAGCCAGGGTAATTTACCAACTGGCTTGTTGCACAATGGAGTGTTTTTCAGGGCAGGACATGTTCTGTGTCTTGACCTGATAGTTACAGAGGATTCGCAGGGAGAAAATCTTCATCCAAACAGCACGATGCACACGACTGCATTTTAAGTTACATAGCAACATAGAGTAAGTAAATCAAAAACAAAAACATGATATGAAAATGACTCTAATTAAGTTGGGGGATCCACACTTTTCTTGTTGATGTGTCTTTGTCTCAGCAGAGTTGACAGGATACTTAGAATGTCGTGGGCTTTCTCTCCGTGTGTCCCCTTAGCTCCAAGGTCTTTCTCCATATGCACAGGAGTAAACATGCTGGATGACACCATTTCTCCAATAGTGCATGAAATCTTAATATTCTTCATTCAGTATGTTAATCTCAGTAAACATTATAATGAAAAAACAGTTTATTGTGTCATTATTACTCTTCTTTCTGCATCAGTATTGTGAACTCCAATTATTTTCATATATTTTTACAAATCAGTGTATGCCACTAAAGTGACAAATGGAGAAAAATACATTACTAAAAAATGTACTATTTCAAAGATAAACGTTTCTGCTCAATTAAACTATAAATTAAACACAATTCAATGGACCAACTTCCTGTAATCGTCAAACCATTCGTAAGTCATCTGGAAGAACCAAGGAATAAGAATAACCAAAGAGAAATTAAATGTCAAAGAAAACTTTGCTTTTAAATATTAAAAGCTATGAGTTAAGCATGATGGTAAGCACTATACATTTACTATAAAAACTGATGGACAAATAGAATATATAAAATTTTAATGAAATAGATTTTGCTGTGTAAGACTACTTACATTGTGAAAAGGTGATATTTCAAATGTGGAATAAATGAATCACTCAGTAAAATCTAATGTGACAAGTGGGTAATTGTCAAACTGATAACCTCATTATTATTCAAGTGGATGAGTGAATCATTTAACAAATGATACTAAAATAAGTGACTAACTGCTTTAAAACTATTAATCTCATTATTAGCTTTGCTGATTGTTGTAATAAATATACCGTAAAATTATAGCAACCTGTGTAATAGGCCATACAATTTATCCTCATCAGAAAGCAGCTTTTTTTCCAGCTCTATATGTTCTTTTTTAAATTTAAGGTTTATTTATTTATTAGAAAATCAGAGTTACAGAGAAGGAGGGAGGGAGGGAGGAAAGGAAAAACAGAGAGGGGAGAGAGAGAGATAGAGATAGAGAGAGGATTCTATTTGCTATCCACTCCCCAGATGCTGCAATGGCTAGAGCTGAAGCCAAGAGCCAGGAGCTTCATGTGGATTTCCCTCATGGGTAGCAGGGCCCAAGCACTTGGGCCATCTTCTGGCCAGCTCTATTCTAACCTTCATTGTACACAAAACTTTGAAGTGCTCTACCCCAATCAGAAAAAGACAAGAGGAGGCAGACCCCTCAACACAATGGCTTGTGAGTAACACACTGTATTTGCACCTCCTTCTCTGGTCAAAGTGATAGTCACGCCATCCAACCTACCTGCACATGTGGAGAAACACACAATCCCAGATGGAAAAAGAAGGAAGGGGGAACAAGGGTTGTTGATGGACAACGGACCATTTCATCCCAGAGAGTGCACCAAAATAAATGGCAGGTTTGTCACTTCCGTAAGTATTAAATCTTATTAAATGTTGGATATTATATACTTAATGATTTAAAGTAGCCTTTTAAATTTAACTTAACAGGTCAGCCATAAAAGAAAAATGGACAGATTTGAGTAAAGGAACATTTTTTAAAAATGTTGGTATACAAAATAACACAAAATTATTTGAGGAAAATTAAAAAGAAAATAAAGAAAAAGTTTTCACATATGGCTAATACTTGAAATGTGTCTACCTATTCTAAAATGAATCAATAAAAATCAGTGTAAATGCTATTAACTATTAGGAAATGAAAGAATTTAAATTAAAAGTATGCATATAGTATTTGTAGTCAAACTTGTTTAAACTTAAACATTATAATACTCAGGAGGAGTGCAGTGCCTCAAAAGCTTACACCTCTGCTTGCAACACTGAATTTCCAAACATTCCATGTTGGCATGATAGTTTGAGTCTTGACTAGCCCCCTTCTTATTCAGCTTCCTGCTAACATGTCTTGTAAGGCAGGGGGTGATGGTCCAGATAGTTTTTCCCTGTCCCCTACATGAGAGTCCAGGGTGGAGTTCCTGGCTTCCAGCTTCCAACTAGCCTAATTAAACCATTGTTCTTCCTTGAGGTGCTGCAGGCAAAGGATTTTTAGTTGGAACAAGAATTTCTACTGTTACTGCAAATATAAGACAACACCTGCCGAGTGACTCTGCAAGCAACGTTCTTCAAGGTCAGAGAGTTAGGAAGTCTTCACATTTCTTTCTTTCTTTCTTTCTTTCTTTCTTTCTTTCTTTCTTTCTTTCTTTCTTTCTTTCTTTCTTTCTTTCTTTCGGAAGTCTTCACATTTCTTTCTTTCTTTCTTTCTTTCTTTCGGAAGTCTTCACATTTCTTTCTTTCTTTCTTTCTTTCTTTCTTTCTTTCTTTCTTTCTTTCGGAAGTCTTCACATTTCTTTCTTTCTTTCTCTCTCTCTCTCTCTCTCTCTCTCTCTCTCTCTCTCTCTTTCTCTCCAATGGCCGCTGCAGCCTGCGCACTGCGGCTGGTGCACCACGCTGATCCGATGGCAGGAGCCAGGTACTTCTCCTGGTCTCCCTTGGGGTGCAGGGCCCAAGTACTTGGGCCATCCTCCACTGTACTCCCTGGCCACAGCAGAGAGCTGGCCTGGAAGAGGGGCAACTGGGACAGAATCTGGTGCCCCAACCGGGACTAGTACCCGGTGTGCCAGCACCGCAAGGTGGTGGATTAGCCTAGTGAGCCACGGCGTCGGCCGTCTTCCCATTTCTACACCAGCAAGCTGGTACAGTCCTTTCCTCAGGGACTCAGAGGTATTCACAGGTAACGAATTTGAATTCACGAGTTCGTGCTTTAGGTCACAGAAGTTATCTGCTCTCACTTTCTCATCTCTCAACTGCAGATCATCTCGTTTACCTACAGGGCTTTGGCCTTATTCCAGAGATCCCTCGGGTGAAGTTGGAAAGTTGAGGGCCTCCACGTTTTTTCAAAATTGGGTCATTTTTTTCTTTCTTTTTTTTGTTACATAGGCTCACTGAGACTGAGAAGCACAGAGAGCAATTGGTGGGGTATAGACGGCTGGATCATAGCACATAAAATTTCATGATCATTTACTTTTCAAAATTGTTTGAAAACTATGCAGCAGTAATGCCTTATATCATTGAATCATTGATTTCACTTAAAAACTTTTGAAAATGAACACAGAAGTTAATCTGTTTTTCATATTTAAATCAAAACACTAAGGCCAGCACCATGGCTCACTAGGCTAATCCTCCGCCTGCGGCGCCAGCACAGGGTTGCTCCTTTTCTAGGCCAGCTCTCTGCTGTGGCCCAGGAAAGCAGTGGAGGATGGCCCAAGTGCTTGGGCCCTGCACCGGCATGGGAGACCAGGAGAAAGCACCTGGCTCCTGGCTTCGGATCGGTGCAGTGCGCCAGCCGTAGCAGCTATTTGGGGGGTGAACCAATGGAAAAAGGAAGACCTTTCTGTCTCTCTCTCTCTCACTGTCCAAATCTGCCTGTCAAAAAAAAAAATCAAAACACTATATTTTGGGTCGGCGCCATGGCTCACTTAGTGAATCCTCCGCCTGCGGGGCCGGCATCCCATATGGGTGCCGGGTTCTAGTCCTGGTTGCTCCTCTTCCAGTCTAGCTCTCTGCTGTGGCCTGGGAGGGCAGTGGAAGATGGCCCAAGTGCTTGGGCTCCTGCACCCACATGGGAGACCAGGAAGAAGCACCTGGCTCCTGGCTTCGGATTGGCGCAGCGCCAGCCGTAGCGGCCATCTGGGGTGTGAACCAATGGAAGGAAGACCTCTCTCTCTGTCTCTCTCTCTCATTGTCTGTAACTCTACCTGTCAAATGATTTAAAAAAAAAAAAAAAACTGTATTTTTCAGTCTATGTGTATCGTATTATAAATAAAATTAATTTTTGACTCACTAGCCTAACTGATTTTTATTAGGAAATATATAATTAGCTTGGCTATGACTAATTTTGACTTGAAACAACTGTGTGTATTATGCATTTGATTGTCTGAACTTTTCATGAGAAAACTGCCGTACGTGTATGTACATTTAAATCCTAGTTTATATGATTAGGCGAAGTCTTTTTTAAAGATTTATTTTATTCATTTGAAAGTCAGAGTTAGAGAAAGAGAGAGGAAGCAAGAGAGGAGAGGTATCTTCCATCTGCTAATTCACACTCAAATGACTGCATTAGCCAGCAGCTGGGCCGGGTCAAAGCTAGGAGCCTGGAATCCCACCAAGGTCTCCCACATGTACAGACAGGGCCCAGGTGCTTGAACCATCTTCCACTGCCTTCAGACACATTAGCAGGGAGCTGGACCAGAGGTGGAGCAGCTGGGTCTCCTTGAACTTGTTCCCATACGGGGTGCCAGCCACACAGGTAGTGGCTTAACCCACTGCATCACAGCATTGGCTCCAGGCAAAGTCTTTTAAGTAACTGATAACTCAAATTTCAATCCAAAACACTCTGATTCAATTATCTTGAAATCTGAAATCTGTTTGGTATATTCTTTTGAAAAGTGATTGAATTTATTTCCATATCTGATCATTGACTTAATAGTGATATACTGTTTATTGTTTCAAGATAAAATTAACACTCTGTGAGAAATGTACATTCTGTAGAGCCCTGGTAGTTTAAATGTCACTTAGAATTACGTTAATGCAAATTGAATTTTTAAAATAACCATATTGTGATGAAAAAGGACATTTGAAATTACATGGTATATCATTATTTTTGTAAATAGATTCCTGCTATGAATGGCATAAGATATAGACACTGTATTTTTCTTAATCTGTTGGAATTAATTTCTCTATCGGTTATATCATTAGCATTAAAACAGATGTCTAGGCTTCAAAAACAAGGCATTTTGTTTTTGAGTCTAATCAAGCCTGCTGACAATGTCTGGATCAATTGATTGATTTTGGCTAAAAGAAATTATCTCATTTTTTAGAAACTCTATTTCAAGATAAGTGTATACTTGTTGTAATGAACAATCATAGCAAAAATTCAGTACATAAGGAGGTCTAGCAGGAAATCGGAAGGTGATACGGGCTACACCTACACATACGCAAGTCTAAATGGGCACTTCAGTCTCATTTATCTCATGTAATTTTCCCATCCTCATCTCTAGATACCCTTTCTACCACATTTATGTCTTTTTTTCCTCCTCAAAACCACTTCTCTTACCAATTCCTTACCTCTGTCACATAGCTCTTCAAGTTGAAAATCCTATTAAAGTTTTACATTGCTTCTTCTTTTTTCACTGGATGATCTGTTTCACAGTCCATTGACAATCCCCTTCCTCACTCAGTGTGTGGTCTTTTTCACTGGAGGAGATCCCTATAATCTCATCTGCCAGCTGTGTATTGTCATCCCAGTCTGCACAGTCATACACACACACACACTCAACTGAAATATGTTTCAATTCTTTTTATTTTAAGATTTATTTATTTGAAAGGCAGAGTGACAGAGAGAAGGAGATACAGAGAGAAAGAGATCTACCATCTGCTGGATCCCTCCACAAATGGCCACAACAGCCATGGCCAAGCCTTGCTGCAGTCTTAAGTCAGGAACTCCACTCTGGTCTCCCACATGGGTGGCAACGACTTCAGCCCTTGGGTCATCACCAGCTGCCTTCCAGGTGTATCAACAGGAAGCTGGAAGGAAGCAGAGCACCTGGAAATCAAATCAGCTTTGCAATATGAAACGCTGGCAACAGAAGTGGCAGCCCAACCTGCTGCACCACAGTGCCAGCTCCAACATATTTAAATCTTCACACCACTTCTTATGGCCTCAGAAATACACCACCTCAGTAGTGTAGCTTTCATAAGTTTAGTTTCAGAAGACAAACATCTTATTGTTGTCAATGAATACGCCTATTGAAAAACTCTGCTAAATTTGTTTTCACTCCTCTTATGTAAAATGGTAAAGTTTAATTAAAAAAAGTAGGAATCATGACATTTCAGAGGGCACTTAAGATAATGGCATGCTAATTAATATTTATATAGGATTTGTTTCAAACACTTCTGAGGATATTGGAAAATTTTAACCTCAATGCCTTGAATTAGAGATGAATAACCCAGGGTCCAGAAAGACTCTTAAAATTATGTAAGGTGATGGAGACTGGAGTTAATGGCATATCTAGAATCTCCGTTGCTTGGTTCTAGAAGGAGCCTCCCATTTGAACAATGTTCACAAACAAGAAAGAAACCATCGGAGGCATTTTCCCACCTGGAGTCTCTTTCCTGTGTCTTTGCTTTGTCTAAGTTCAACTGGATCTCTATAAAAAGCAAGGTAAATAAATTACCCAGAACCCCATGCGAAAACTCAGTGATTGTACAGTGAGGGAAACACATACAGACCATGAGTTACGTTAACAGAAGCCTGGCCTAGAGGGTGCCCACTGTTATTGATTTTTGCTTTTATCATTATCAGGTTTGTGGTGGAGACTGTCAGTGTGTTAGGGACCATGATCACAGAGTTCTTTAATCTGTGAAAGTCCCACCACAAGCCAGGATACAGAAGCCTTGGTATTGCCAGCACTGGTCAATTTGAAAAACAACTGAGAAAAAAAAATCCCAAAATTTCTTTTTCTACATTAGGTTTAGAGAGGAACAAACCTTTGATTGTCTATTTGACAAACGTTAAGGTTGAAACTTTTTCATCATTTTCTTTATTTTACACATCTTCAATCATACAACTCCCTCAACCCACATACAAACTGCCCCAATACAGAACATCTTGAACTTTATTGTATTTTTTTGGATTGGATCCTTTTATTTTCTCAGCCTTCCTAGACCTACAGTATGATATTCAAGGCGTCCTTACATAATGATTTCCCAGTACCTGCAGAATGCTGACTAGCATGTCCATACTTAATTTATGTCTTCTAAGGAAGAATATTAATATATAACAATTTAACACATAAATATTTTAAGAGATGAGAAACAGCAGTATGGAAATATATATTCAATTATTTTTTTCTTGCTAGTAATTGATCATTTTAAATCCATTAGAAGACACACTAGGAAGAAGAGTATGAAACAATAGTTATTTTTGTCTGCTTTAATTTTATTTAATACAAAAGAGTTGCTCAGATATTTAATAAGAAAACTCAAATATTTAATTAAAGTTGGTACAAGCCACAATTCAGGAAGGAAGCAGAAGCCATGTCATGTGTTTTTACATAAATGACTTAGTAACCAGTTTGACAATAACCAAACAACAAAAATTAGGGACCTGGAGACCCATGTGGAGAGTGGTTCCAGAAGTCACTTAGCAAAGAGAACAGTGTGGGTTTTTAAGAGCCTGAAAACCCAGAGAAGAGCGTCAGTGGAGCTGAGGCTGGAAGCACTACCCCACCAGCACATTAAAGCTGGTTGTGGGAGAACAGAAGGGAAACTTGATAGTGCATCCGCATGCCCAGTCCTCATTGGACTGCTGCTGAGCTGAGGTAGGCCCACTGGCACCAGGAGAGGGCGCCCTTTGTTCCCACAACCCAGATGTCCAGGGCACGTCTGTCTGTGGCCCTTTCTGCACACCTGCCCCAAGTGACGGAGTCTTAACCTCATCCCCACTAAGCAGAGTGTAGAAGCATAGGCCTGGGGCCTCAGAGACGGTAATACTCACTGGCACAGCCAGATAATTCATTTTTTCCAAAAACTTGCCCATCATTTCAATGTTTTCTGATGTTCTAATACATGAGAGATTGCAATATGTAAAGCTCATAGTTGATATGATTCAAAAGAGACTGATTTTTCTCTGAGGAGCATTCCCTAATAAATTTTCTGCCCTGCTAGACTACCCAATGCCATAACTCGGAGGACTAAGGTTATTTAAAATTACCGTATTGAGGTTACATTTAAATGTATTATATATCCCTCCTCTGGTATAAGAATACAGATCCCCACACAAGATTTCATATGGATTTGTGTTATGAAATATATTTGACTCCAGGAAAAATAGTAATTAAGAGTATATTGGCCGGTGCCGCGGCTCAGTAGGCTAATCCTCCGCCTGGCGGTGCCGGCACACCAGGTTCTAGTCCTGGTTGAGGCGCCGGATTCTGTCCCGGTTGCCCCTCTTCCAGGCCAGCTCTCTGCTGTGGCCAGGGAGTGCAGTGGAGGATGGCCCAGGTGCTTGGGCCCTGCACCCCATGGGAGACCAGGAGAAGCACCTGGCTCCTGCCTTTGGGGGCAGTGCACCGGCTGCAGCACGCTGGCCGTGGCGGCCATTGGAGGGTGAACCAACGGCAAAGGAAGACCTTTCTCTCTGTCTCTCTCTCTCTCTCTCTCTCTGTCCACTCTGCCTGTCAAAAAAACAAAAAAAAAGCATATTAAGAGCAAATTTGGGTCCGGTG